>NC_045732.1:69502992-69688093 GCF_009834535.1 Camelus ferus | reverse complement strand
TTTGAGTCCAGTCGTCTTCGGCAGGGGCATTCAAACTTTTGGTCCTTGGGGAGGCCAGAGCTCTTTTTCATGACAATTTCTGGTTTGGTATTGTGGCCTTTAAGTTATGAACCAGGCTTAATTCAGCAGCGAGATATAACAGGAAGAATCCAAAATTCTGCATTTTAGACCCATCCTAATCTCTTGTTGAATGATTGATGTTAGACAAATTATTCCATGTATTCAGCCCTATGTACCTGCTATGTGTCATGTGGAATCCTAGGGTACAAAGGTAATTAAGATTCAGTTTTCTGCCTTTGAAGGGCTCATAATCTGGTGGGGTTTTTTTTTTTTTTTTGGCGGGGAGGTGGGAATGGTAATTAGGTTTACTTAATTGTTCTTGGAGGAGGTAATGGGGATTGAACCCAGGACCTCATGCATGCTAAGCATACATTCTACCACTTGAGCTATACCCACCCCCTAAAGACTCATAATCTGGATAAGTGGCAGAGGGTCAGGTTTAGGGGAAGTAACCAGTAAACCCGGCAAATTATAACCAGGAACGACTAAACCAGGCAAGTTGCAATTAGAACCAAATAACTAAAGGATTGGTTAAAGATTCATGGAGGAGATAACATTGCTTTTTCTCTTCTGTTAAATGGTGTCTAACTCAGAGTTGAGAGGACAAAAGATAGTAAGTGCCAAATCCATGTGTGTTGTTAGGATGGTGATGAACATGTGCTGTTATTTCCTTCTTTTCGACATCCCCTGCGTGGAGAAAATTCTGAGGTTCTATGGGACATTGTTTTTCAGTTCTTGCAAGACATGTTCATCCTATCCAGCTTCTAAAAAGGACCTCTTGAAAATATGGCAGCAAAAATTGCCTCATTAAACTTGACATTTTGTCATTTTCTGATGTTCAAAAATTATGTGTTATTTTGCAGAGGAGTCGTTCCATTTAATAGATGTGTGTATTTTGCAGATTAAAAATTGAGATTCAATGTTCATAATTACCCAGTGATGTAATTTACCCACTTGAGTCCACTCAAAACAGATCAGAATATATTAAAATAGATTTTACAGCCCAGTGTTATAGCATAATATTTTGGTTCCCCATAATTTTACGTGACCAGAATTTTCTGGTGTTCTGTCCACATTTACCAAAGAAGTATATTTCACTTTGTACAGCTGTGTTCCTGAAAGTAATAGGTAAATTAGATTTTTGAGACTCAAATCACTGTTATGTAGTATTTATATTGTTTTTTACTTGTTGCACAGTCCCTTTAAATAATCACTCCTTGTTTTCTGTGTGTGGTTTTTCATTTGACATCCTTTCTTAAAGCATGGATCAGTTACACCAGTTTCTTATCTCTCTCTCACCCACTCACATTTACTCTAGCCCCATATCTCTAGAATAAGAGAGGATTTGTCTGAAGGAATAAACCAGGATTTCTACCATACATGTATGTTGAGAATAGCCATAGCTCATCTTTGTGGTCAGTTCGTATCGCCGCATGTTTGTTTTACCTGTGGTATTGTCGAGATGCTTGAAATTACCAGTGAGAGCTGCCACTATATTTCATGTAAATTAAACGAAATGGATCAGAATGGAGCAAAGAGATGTTTTTAAGGTTTGTTTGATTCTTTTTGGTCCAGAGCAAAAGTGTGGTCTTATTTTTATGGCTGCTCAATTACTGTATTCTTACTTAAAATTCTGAAGCCAAGAGCTTTCCTGTGCTTTCACCACAAATCCACATTTGGATTAGCTCTCACGGGAGTTTGACTGTGTGCCAGCATAAGCTTGTCGTTTCCATTTTGTTTGCTAAAATCCAGTGTTATGTGCTACCCCTTTAAAAGATTCATTTATACATTTTTTTGATGAAGAAAAGATAATGACCATCTAGAAATGTTAATAGTTGTACTTTCTTTAAGATTTCATTTTTTGGCCATGTGGTAATTGGCAATCAGCAACAGCAATAGCTGTGGATTTGGTGAAGTTGGTTGACTTAATTTTTTTTAATTCTAATAATGGAATTGGAGCAACAGAGAACCCTAAGATGGTTAAAGAAGGAATAATAAGGATGATGACTTTTCTCTGGCACCTAAATCTAGCACCTGGCTTTATGTAATTAAAAATAATTTATGCATATTTGGCTTATTAAGCACAAATCAACAATTTACTTGGCAGATGGGAGCTACTACATGAGTGAAATAATGGGGCTACCTTCTATTAAGTACTCTAGTGTATGGGATTTAGGAAGATCTGCCAATCAAGAAGCTTTAATGTAGATAGTTTATTCAGAGTATTTTACTCTTGAATTTTCCATATCTGAATAGTGTAAGCAGGTTCTTGTGTGTTGGACTTGACAGTCTCCCTTAGTAGATACCGGTTTTTTTGTGATGTAGAACAAGACTAAGATAAAAAACATGAAAATAGACGATGTTTCCTTATCTTTTCTTTCATCTTGGCACCATACTTTGAAATTGAATCATCTATAATTACTAGAACATGGTAACATTTGAAACGAGCTTTCCCTTTCAAAATGTTTTATGATATTTATATAAACTTAATAAATCACTGTGTAAGTGATTTGTCATAATTAAACATACACATAAAAAAAATTGAGGTAGCCTTTCAAAAAAGTTCTTAATGATCATCACTCAAAAATACAAGGCTTTTCTCTCCTTTTTCCCCACCCCAAGCTCAAGAACCCAACTCTGAAAATGTTCTCAAGTTTTTCTTAGCAAAATATCATTGCATTCTATGCTCACAAAGGAAATATCTGGTAAAATTTTGGCCTCCCAGGTACCTCATTACTGGGACCCGGGTGCCCAAATGGTGGCCTTGACATTTCATTTTACATAAGGAAATATCAACCCTTTCACACACACCCCCCACTGTGAATTAATAAATACCATTTTGGCTTATTAAAGAGAAAATCCTATAGGGCAACCCCTAGGAAGGGCAAATCACACTGTGTGCTCCTCTCCTTTCCTCCCTCCCTGGAACAGTTTGAGTCATGTGAAATCAAGTAAAAGATTACTTTTAAAGATCTCTTAGAATTATAAAGGACAGCTATGTAGGAGTTTTTGCAATATGAAGGATGGTCAGTGTCACCACTGTTTCTTGGTAATAATGGAAGGATTATTGACTGCTTACCTATAAGCCTCGGGCCTTTTTTTCAAATACCTGCTGATACACTGCTCTTTCTCCCTTCCCCCTCCCCTGCTTGCTGCTGGGGTCTTCCTTAAGCATAGGCTGGAAACCACCACTCCAGTTCACCTTAGGGTCATGAATCCTCAATCCTCAAGAGTTGAGTTAAAGTTATAATAATGTGGATTGTGTGCAAAGAGGTTGATTTCTTATTTTTTTTTTTTGGTTAAGATATTGGAGATTTGTAATGTAAGTAGAAAATTAATATTTGCTGTCAAGTAGATTTCATTCTAATGAAAAAAAGACTAAAAAGTGATGACACTGGCCATCCTTCATTTTTCAAAACCTACAGAGCTGTTCTTTATCATTCAAAGAGATCTTTAAAGGTAATTTTTTATTTGATTTCACCTAGATCAAAATGTATCAGGGATGGAACTGAGCACAGTGTGTTTTGCCTTCCCTGAGGGTTACCCTATGAGATTTTTAAAAAAATAAATCAACAAGCCAAAATCCACAAGTGCATTAATACACCACTGAGTCCAGCAATTCCACATACCTCATTAACCTTCCTCCTTTATCTTCCCTGATTCCTTAATATTTCTGTCTCTATTCAGTGGTAATTGCTTTATAAAGGCTTTGTTTTGTCATCTGTAAAGTGGGAACAAAACTTATCTTTCCTATCTCATGGCACTGTTATGTGAGTCAAATGAGTTTTGAAACCTGTGAGCAACTATATAAACATATTCATTTATCTGTTAATGAAGGAATAAGATGTTAAGTGCCATTTTCTGTACCAGAAGACCAAATGAGGATCTATATTTGTACCATTTTCCCTAGTAATTACTTTTCCCATGTTGTATATAGAAATTGACTTGGAGTAGTAACATTGAGTATATACAACATGCAATGATATCACTGCAAAATCAAAACACTAGTTAATCACTCAAGAGTTTTGGTATGATGATGATTATGCATTTATGGTTTTTAATCAGAATAATGTATAAGAATTAGAATAAAATAGTAGAACAGCATTTCTTTTTGATCTACAATTGCTCAAAACCTAAAAGCCCTCAAATAGTTCTTCTTCAGATATAAGCATCACTTGTCCTACTGAGTGGTATTGAAGAGTATATGTAACTTTAGTTATATTAGTTTTATTTTTAAAAAACGTCACACTTGAAGAAGAACTAATGATCCAGCTGGTGAAAGCCCATGCTTCTGGTGGACAGTTGTGGAAAAAGTATGGATTTTATATTATCTTTACATTAGAAAATTTGCCGGCTTTTCCACCTTTTGCTGCTGCTATATGAGCAGAAAAGGTAAGAGTAATGTACAAGATACATTCATTCAACAGATAACAACCAACAGTGCCTTCTAAAAACCAAGCACTGTTTTAGGTGCTGGAGTTAATAGCAGTGAGTGAAACAAAATCCCTATTCTTGTGGGGCTAACATTCTAGTTGAGAGAGGCAAATAAGCAAATAATATTTGGCTGGTGGTGGTAAGTGATATGAAGAAAAATAACTTAAGATACAGTGATAAGGGAGAGGAGGGGTTAGTCTTTTACATAAATTTGATCTAGGAATACCTCTTTAAGGTGACCTATGAACAGAGACCAGAGGGACTAGAGTCTATGATCCAAGCAGATACTTGGGAGCAGAGTAAATATACGTAATTCTTTTCAGGAATTTCGCTGTGAAGGGAAGCAGAGAAATGAGGTGGTAGCTGGCTACTGCCCTGGGTGTTGCGTATACAGTGGTGAATAAAACAGAAATAGTTTCTCCCTCACAGACTTTATAATCTGGTGGCACAGACAAATAGTTAACAAGTAAGCAAGCAAGTATGTAGTTACTAGGGTAGTCAATATCAGCCTAGTTTGGGTGGCTTATAGTCATGCATGAGGGTTATTTAAAACTTCCAAAGCAATTTTTCAGGGCTAGCTTTACTTCGGTGTAAAGTATGCTTATCTGATGTCCTGTTAAATAATACAAAGATTTTTTAAAAGCAGTGATTAATAACAATAGGTGGTATTCTGGTGGCAGAATTCCAGTGTGACATCTGTGGAGCAACTTGCCAAAACCCCATTTGGATGGTTTTTAATTAAATCAGCCATCTCTGAGCACAAGCAATATCTGGGATGCGGTCTGGTAAAGAGAAGTGGGGAGGACATTCTAAGTGGGAGGAATAGCATGATAGTGCAAAAGCAAAAGATGGCACTTGTTGGGACACAGCAGGTGCTCCAGATTCATTTATTTGTGGTTGAAAATATGACACTCAGTATATAGTGCCCTTAGCAACTGGAAATGTTGTTGAAGAGCAATGTCCTCATCTATAGACGAGGAAAACTGGAGATAGAAATTAAAGGGACCTGAGAATTAAACCTTTGTTGTTTTTGTCTCCACTGCGCTTTCACCTTCAACCTACGTGGTCTTGTTTTTTTCTCTCTTACTCCAGTATAAAAAAGTGAAGTTTTAAAACAAGGTAACATCATATTTGTTGATTTTTATCATTATATTAGTCGTCCTCTTGTTTTAAACTAACCAAAATCATGGCCACCTTTAGTTCTTCTAATTAATGTTTTTTAAGTACTGTACTATATATGAGTTTATTCATTTACTGCCACACTTGCTTTTTGCTCTGCACCTAGGAATTTAGATGTTGTATTTTCTTTAATTGTCTGAGGGCTATTTTTTTGTGTGCATTGATGCATAAGTCTTGAAGTATATTAAGGTGCTGTATATTTCCCTATATTTTAATCTTTAGAAGTATAGCTGGGTTTGATATTGATAATGCGTGCATTCTTTTTCCCCCCATTTATGACATTTATGGCATCAATTACTTTCCTTAAAAAATTCTAAATCCTTTAATGAGTAAAGATTACAGTTAGGAAAGGGAATGAGTGCTTACATATATCTGCTTTTCAAGCAAATGTCTTTAAAAGGATGCAGGGAGAGGGAAAACAGGACAAAAGAAGAATTATTTTTATTCACTTTTTCCAAAGCTCTTAAGTGTAAAATTGGCAGCTTTCAAAATGTCAACAGTGGCTATTGGATTATTGTATAATAAGCATTCACAGTCTTGTTTTAAGGATGTAGATCTCGTAGGAAAAGCAACAGACTCAGGAAAACCTACAACCTCTACTGAGAACACTACTTTCTCCTGTTTGAACGTACTACTAAGTGTGTTGGCAGTTTACTAATTAGTTTGTTCATTAACATTTAATGAACTTGAGATTATAAAAAATTCAGTAAAGGTATACTTGTTTGACTTTGTAAACATGGCAACTTAGAACAAGATACAGAATCCACTATAAAGTTCCAGCAATCATTCCTATGGCCGACATCTATAATCGCACATTTTACTTAGAGTGGAAATTAAATCTTGTTTGTCATTAAGAAGCTCATTTTAGTCACTCTTCTGCAGCTTGAGCAGTGTTGCCTTACACAGTGCCCTCAATCTCGTTTACAAGCAGAAAGAGCCACTTGTCAAACGAAAGCGTACTAAACCAGCACGTCGATAATGAGTACTATCTTCAAGCTTTGGCTGTTTTATAGTGTCCCTTCCTCCAACACTCAGCCCTTGGTCCTACTTGTTCATCGTTATCATCAACCTAATATAAAAAGAAATGTTTATCAAATTTGCAGGTGTCTGAAAATTGAAAGGGACAATTAATACCATAGATCAGTTTTCTCAACACAGGCTGCAGGTTAGATTCAATTGAGAACCTTAAAAAAAAACAAAACTAAATGACACTAGAGTATTTATGGGTAAAATGATGCAGTGTCTGGGATTTACTTTAAAATACTCTAAGAGGGATAAATGACAGATGATTGACAGAATGTTGATAGTCATTGAAGTTAGGGCACATAGAAGTTTTAGTATATTATTCCATTTTTTGAAAAATTTTATAATACAAAGTTAAAGAAAAACATAGAATACCCAGGCCCTATCCCAGATGAGTTAAATTAAAATCTCCAGGCTTTCATAGTTTTAGAAGTCAAGCCTGAGTAAACTGCATTTAGGTGTTTTTTTTTAATCAGCTGTACAGAACAGAGAATACCTAGATTAGTGCTTATATTTGTAGAAAAGATCAAAGTAGGTTAGTTAATCACATGCTTAGTAATGATAATATGATGTAGCGACTAAAAAAGCTAGTATGATTTTTGACTGCATTAATAGAATCATGGAGCCCACAATATTTTTAAAAACCCTGCATTTTTTCAGATCTTCTCTGGTGTTCAGGTTTGAATGACACATTTTGTAAGAGGCTTTGACAAATAGGTATGTTAAGAGAATGGTAGAAGAAGTAATAAGAAGCCCAAACAATCTCATACAACAAACAGGTGAAAGAACTAGGTATATTTTAAGCCAGAAGAAGAGAAGAATAAACAAAGGGATACTGGATAACTGTAATTACAATATTTGAAGACTCATCATATGACTAGACCATATGTTTTGTATTGTCCCAAAGTTGCAAGGAAGTAGCATTTTATTTATCCTAAGAAAGATCTTTCTTTTTCTTTTTTTATGTGTGTAAGTAAGAAATAATCTTTATTTTTCTATCATAAAGGTTAAAAAATGTTTATTGTAAAATTTTCAGAAAATACATGTAGATGTAGAAAACAAAATAATGATCACCCATCATCCTGTTGCCCAGAATAACAACTGTAAACAGGATTGGCCTAATTTGTATGGCCTAGTGCAAAATAAAAATGCAGGGCTCTTTGTTCAAAATTAAAGAATTTTAAGATGGTCGCATCAGAGTATGCAGCCCTTCTGAGCATGAGGCCGTATGGACAGGTCTCAAGCTCATGAAGCCAGCTCTAATGATAACATCTGGATATATACAGTTCATCCTTGAAAAACATAGGGTTTGAACTGCATGGGTCCACTTATATGTGGACTTTTTTTCAATAAATACAATAGTACTAAACGATCCACAGTTGTTTGAATCCGAGGATACAGAACTGCAGATATGGAGGGCTGATTATGAAGTTATATCAGATTTTTGACTGAATGGGGGTCAGCATCTCTAACCCCTGCATCATTCAAGGGTCAACTGTAAATCCTTTCATATTTTAGAAAGAACTTTCTAATTAGTAGAAATTCCCACCAATGCAGTAGGCTGCCTTGGGAGAACTCTGGAGTCAAAAAGGAAAAAGCTAGGCTTTCTATCAGGGATACTGTAGAATAGATGAATGCGTTGGTGGTTGTACTACATGACCTGTTAGGATATTTTTCATCTCTGATGTCAGTGGTGCTCTATGTCCATCCATCCAAAAAGAATTGGTTCATGAACAGTGATCATTACCTGCAAATTGTATATTTTTTAAAATCATAGGACCTTGGTTTTTTGTTATCCTGCTGTGTCATTGAATAAAAAACATTTCACATCAGTTATGGTGATGAATTGCCTTAAGAAGTTTGTTGCTACTTCTATGGCAAGATGCTACCAAAACCACATGGACCTTTAAAAGGTCTAGAACATTGGTAACTTCCTCAGTTCTAGACATTCAAAGAATAATTTGGATTTTTTAAATTATTTTTTTGGGGGGTTAATTAGGTTTATTTATTTTTAGAGGAAGTACTGAGGATTGAACCCAGGACCTTGTGCATGCTCAGCACATGCTCTACCACTTGAGCTATATCCTACCCCCCGAATTTCTTGGTATTTTAAAAATCTCTTGTTCTATCAGGCAGCCGACAGACACTATATATTCTCTTTCCAATTTACTGTTGCTATAGAACTTCCCATATATAGGCTGATTCATGGCCTTGGATGTTCAGTCTGTCAGATGATAAACCTTTGTGTTTAGGTTGAAAACCTTAGAAAAGCAACCCAAAGTTGTCTGCTTGTTTTCTTGTACTTTTAGAACCCAGACATTGGCACATATTAATCCCTAAATGACTTGCAGGGACTTGATGATGATTATAGCTTAATGAGCTGAAAGACTTCCCCAAGCGGCTGGAAATGTATTCTAGCGCTAGCTTCCAAATTATTTGTTGCATGGTTTTACAATAACTGCCTGATTTAAAAGTACTTACAAAAACTGAACAATTTCTTTTCTACATAGTGTAAAGCACTTATAATCTTTCAAATGTTTCTGCTGCTGCTGCTGCTGCTGCTGCAAAAAATGACCTTTGTGCAGGTGATTTTGAGCACTTTGTCCCCAATTTCAGACTTTCTATCAAACAGCTAACTGTTATCATGTTACTCAGGAATGCTTATTTGTGGCCTCTCTTTTCCTCTCATATCTTCACACATCCATACTCCCACTGTTAATTTCTCAGTTGAGCCAAATTTTTCTTTACCTGTTTGTTCCTTTTCCCATTGTTCTAATACTGCTTTCCTAGTGTATATAAAGAAAGAAATAGAATTTAAGCTACTTTTATTTAAAATGTGGTAAAGGTGACATAAATGATTTTCCTCGCAAATTTGAAAATACTCTTTTGAAAGCTTAGAATTTAAATTTTGGGAAGGCAAATCCAGCAACTAAAGTGGTGCTGTGGTTAATGAATGCTTTTATTTGAACTTATAATTCCTTTATTTTGACAATTTTGTCAAGTTATATGTTTATTTATATACACAGACATTCATACACTTGATTCCATTTTTTCAACCTGAAGATAGTTTACCTCTTTTGGTTGTCTTTTACTAACACTCTTTTATCTTTTTCTTTTTTTGAATATTTTCACTTTCCCATCCTCAAAGTGAGAGTATTCTCCTTTTCTCCATTTCCTGAATAATTTCAGTTACATTGCTCCGAGGAGGTTATCTGCATATGTTTAACTCCCACTTTTCTTTCTTTTTCTTTGACCACGCCCACTTTTCTTTCTTTATCCTTGATCTCTTAGCCAGACCTCCAATTTCTCACACTTTTTTGCACTGAGAGTGATATAATTATTTTTCCTTTTACCTCCAAACTCTCCACTAATTCCCTGATTATTAGTTGAAAGATAATCGCTTCCTGTGTCTCTCCTCCTCATTCCCATTCTCTCTTCCCTGGTACCTTCGCTTTCATAATATTTGTCTGGATGTTCATATTTCTTTTTCTTGGCCTTCAGTTCATGTTATGGCTTGTTTCATATCAGATAACTTCTTTTCTCTATAATCTGCACATGTTATTGCCAAACTCTTCCTTGATACTTTACCCCCAGTATCAAAACCCTCTGTCAGATTGCTAGTTGATATGCTGCATTTGTGACCCCTATTTTTACTTTCCACCAATTCCTACATCTACTCTCCCACCCTTTCCTTTCAGTTGATCCAAACTTCTCTTTATTTCTTTGTTGTATCTCCTACTCTTCTAATTTTCCTCCCTCTGTGCTTATAATAACTTCCTACCTCACATCTGCCAACCTACCTATATTGTCATTCAAAGCTTGCTTGAAATCTTAACTCCTTTTAAGTGGGGAAAGATAGGGAGATAGCCAAAGGCCTGTTTTAAATTGATTTAATTCTTTCCTCAAAAATCAGTATGCTCAATCAAAGAGAAATGCCTCATAAAGTAAAACCAACACTCAACCAATCAAAGCTTCCAGAAAAGGAAAGTAGATTTATATATTTCAGCCATCCCACTGATACAGTTAAGTCCACACATTTTGTTCCCATTGTGTCCAGCAATGTGTTGAAAGTTGGGGATACAAACCCAGTGGTAGAAGACATGGTTATTGCCCTCAGAGAACTAATACTCTAGAGAAGGAGGCAAGATTAATGTACATGAAGCGCTTAGAAAGTAGATGTAATAACTAGCCTAATAATTAAGATGCTAGGTTGTGCCATATAGAATTTAAGTGCTATAAGTAATTAAAGAAAAAGGACGGCATAATTGCACAGAATTGCCAGTGAAGATTTCTTGGGGGAAGTGGGTCTTGAAGAAAATGTAGAATTTGGGTTAGCTAGACTGGGCTACAAGACTTGCGTTAGCATTTCTAGGCAAAAAGAGACTTACTTGCTTAGCAAAGACTTTAAGGGAGAAGTTAGTTGATTGTTTAAGAAAATGGCAAACTTTATTCTAGGGAGGAGTAGGAAATATTAGATAACAAACTAAATGATCAAAGCCTTGAACTCCAAATTGAGGAATTAAATGTTAAAAAGAAAATCTTTTACCTAAGCATTTTAATTAATCAAGGTTTTTATCTTGTATAAATATCCAACATTTTTGGGGGGGTGGGGAGAGGTAATTAGGTCTATTTATTTAATTATATTTTTAATGGAGTCACCAAGGATTGAATCCAGGACCTTGTGCACACTGAGTGTGCACTCTACCAGTTGAGCTATATCCTCCCCTCTCCAACATTTTCTTATATAATAGTATTTACTAACACTGAGTGGTTTACTGTGTGCTAAGCATTGTTCTAAATGTTTTATAAGTATTTTATATGTAACAATAACTCATTTCAAATGTACAATCACCTTTTGTGGTAGGCTCCATTTTTACCTCCTTACTTTACAAATGGCGATGGGGGAAAAGGTAAGTACAACTGGCTCAAGCTGACACAAGCACATACCAGAGCCAGGATTCAAACTTAGGTAACTTCTGGTACCAGAATCTACATTCTTATCTGCTATATACACAACCTTGTAAAGGAGGTCAATAAGTACTGCAAATATATCGTGAGGTTTAGACAATTGAACCTGATTTATTCTTTTACTGAAAGATAGTTTTTTTCAAGCACTGCTTACACTGGAACACTGTAATCTCTTCATCCAAAGTATTTTTTAAAGAAAAATCTCTATAAGGAAGCTTGGACTAGAAATTAAAAAAAAATCTATTGGTTAATCATATGAAGAGATACTGATTTTATCTCTTATAAAATCCTTATTTCAACAGTCTCTTTTTATTGCAACAGGGCTTCTGGTTGGGACTCTTGATTCAGTCTTAGACTCTACTGCTAAGGTAGCTCCATTTCGCATCCTACACCAAACACCAGATTCTCAAGTTTACCTGTCAATTGCATGTGGTGAGTATGACTTTTAAAACATGGAATACAAACAAATAAGGGTACTAAGAAATTGAGTATTTAAATTTATTTATATGTATCTTTTGGTTTAGAAACAAGTTAAATGTACAACTCTACTTTGAGAGAATAGAAAGATATATAACTGTTTATGTAAGAAGGATTACAGATTATTATGTTTTTTAAAAAATCCATTAATGTGATAGATCTGAAGCATGTGTTAGAACAGTGCTGATTCTGAGCAAATTTTGGTCAGTGCTACTGCTAAATGACTCACTCCTTTCTGCAACCTGCCTCTTCTTAATGTAACTGCAAGGAAGATGAGAACTTCCCCATGCAGTACTTTGTTTCATCCATCATAACTCAGATGAGGAGAATCAAACCCGAAACTTAAAGGTTGATCTCTAAGAAAATATAAGCCTGAAAAAATGAACCCTTTTTAGTTACATACCTACTTTCTCACAAAAGGCATCATATCATTGAAATATGAAGGGATATCTTACAGGTAATGCTACATATTAATCCATGCTGGGGTGGTTCAGTTGCTTCCACATATACCTGTTATGGTAGAAAAGGAATTAGGATGATTCTTCCTAACAAAGCAATTCAAAATTAGAAAAATACATATCCAATGACAGTTTGTTACTTCTTTTATGAGGCCATTATAATGTTGGTCTAAATTAGAATCCCAGGTTTATGGCTTTTTTTTTTTAATGTTGGAAGACTGCCTTTTTTCTTTCTCTCTTCTCAAGTAGATATACTTTAAAAAAAAACAAAAGCATGTGAATTTCTGGATAGTTCATATGTGTGAACATACAGCATACAATTAATTTTTTAAGATGTGTGGCTTGTTTTTTGCATCTCCCTCTAAATTTCCTTTAGTGCTTCTGGTGAGTGTTTTCTCCTGGCTCTCTTAAAATGAATGCCATCTAAACTAAATGAAAAAGATATTACACCTGCTGATATCATGAGACATCTATAACCTCAACTCTAAATCTGGTTGGTAGAAATTATTTAGAAAAAAAGTCCTTTTTACTTAAAAAAAAAAAGGATTCTTATGTAACTTATTCTCCCAAATTAACCTGATGCAGAAATATAGTAGTTACCTACTAATGAAGCTTCTTTATACCTAAAGGACCAAAATAAAGGCCTTAAAATTTCCCTGTGGCTTTTATTTGTGGTTCATTAAAGAAGGATATTATACATGGTATGATGACTTTAGTAACATGAATACAACTCTAACTGAATTGTAGGAAATAGGCAGTTTTGCAGTGTCAATAAATTTTTGACATATCACTCTCCATATATCATAAAACATACTGAGAAGTCAAGATATTTCTCTTGAATAAGATTTATATAATCTACAATGCCGGAGAGATCTTAAAGGTATGTGGGTTATAGGGGGAAACTGAAAGATACTGAAATGTTCTTCCAGCTAAAGCAACCCAGAGCTAACTGTAGTATTTAATCCTACCCTCAGTAAGCCACCTAACACTGGTTCAGCAGGTCACTTGGATTTACCCTTGCTACAGGGTTTCTAACCTTTTTCATGAACTTTCTTTTAGTTGGCTGGGCCTTTTAAGAAGAGTTGACTCTAAGCAAAGGCTTCATACCTTCTGAAATAGAGTTGCTGCGGTTAAAATCCACATTTATACAGTGTGCATAGGGTTGTCATGTGCACACTGTTTTCAGTCACACAGATTATAGATATAGTACTAACTGTGTTATTTGAAGACCAAAGATTAACGTATGTATATATGTGTATATGTATATATATATATATATATATATATATATTCTGGTACTCTATATAGTCTCTTAAAAGAACTAGTTACCATAGGCACAGGCTACTGGCATCTTGTTTTCAGAATTTTGTATCTTTTCTCATGAGTTGCATTTTCTTTTCTACCCTTTCATTAAATATGTTATTCTTTTTACTTATAATGAAAGATAGTGTTCATACCCACATATAAGGATAAAATAGAGAATAAATATAGTACCACTGTTCCTTTATGATGCTCATTTTTGAAAATAAGCAAATATAACTTTATCTTTTAAACTAAGCTTATAAATATCAAAAGCAGGTTTTTTTGTGTGTGTGGAATTTTCTTTGAGTCTTTCATTCTTTTTTGTTACTAATCAGGAGCCAACAGAGAAGAAATAAACAAACATTGGGATTGGTTAGAACAAAATATCATGAAGACCTTGTCTGTGTTTGATTCAAATGAAGATATTACTAATTTTGTACAAGGAAAGATAAGAGTAAGTGGCATGGATATATTCTGCAGATGGAATACTAAAATCTTTGACCCTCTTATTTGAGGATCAAAGCTGCATTGGAAGGTCATTGTTTTACTGGCACCTTTCAGGATTGGCAAAAGCAGGCATATGAGTATCAGAATCGGAGCTAAAGAAAATTGTAAAGTTAGTGGTTAGTCTTTGGTGCCCTTGTGAGTGCTTAGATATTTTCATTTCAAAATCTCTAGAGTTTGGAGTGTGAAAGAACCCTTCACTCAATCAAAATAATGAGCATCTGTATTTTGTAGTAGCTCCTTGTGGCACATTAGAAAAATACTAATTACAAAATTAAAGAAAATCTGCTCTGCCTCTGTACTAAGAGAAGTGTGTATGTGCACATTTATATGTGTATATGTGTCTATATCATATATGGATATGATATACACGTGATATATGTAGCTGAAGAAATACAGTTATATTCCATGAACTGTTTAAATATGTGAAATATATTTTTATTGGTAGGTAATTATTAATTTTCAGAAAATATTTTGTCTCCTTTAGGGATTAATTGCTGAAGAGGGAAAACAATCTTTTGCAAAAGAAGATGATCCTGAAAAATTTCGAGAAGCCCTTTTGAAATTTGAAAAATATTTTGGTTTACCAGAACAGGAAAAGTTAGTGACGTATTACTCATGCAGTTATTGGAAAGGACGGGTTCCTTGTCAGGGCTGGCTATATCTTAGCACCAACTTTCTAAGCTTCTATTCTTTTTTGTTGGGATCAGAAAGTAAGTGATTTCTATTGCTTACTATGACTTTGAACCTGCAGACAGACCTATCTGTGATGGTGTTAGATTGCATATAAAGTAATAGGATAGATATAAAGGGTAATTAAACTGTACATTAAAAAGTTCACTTCATCTAGGGAGAGAATGCTTTTAAGACTGATAGCTTAACATAGGAACCATTAGAAGTGTATATAGAATGCCTTACATATTGTGGGAAGCAAATGAATATTAAATGACAGTGGTGATCTGGCATAGAACTTCTTTCTTTCCCCGTTATAAACTACCAACTCTCTTCAATCCATATGTTAATCCTTGTTTTAAACATACAATATAAATATAGTAGCCGTAGTGCCTAATGGCTCACAGCTACAAAGAACAATCAAACAGAACTGTTCGTAGCACACGTATAGCTTTTACATCAGTGGTTATGTTATTATGTAAAGTAACAGACTTAAATATGAAATCAGAAGAAAATTTTAAATTATTTAAAAATTATATCTGTTCATAGAATCATCCGTTATTGAATGCTCATTGTTATGCTTCAGAATTTTAATGAAACTTGAACTCCAAAGTATTTTAGTTGTTCATAGCATTTTTCAAGTGGTTACCTATTGTTTTTGAAAGACCTGATTGGAAAACATTAGTCAACATTGCGAAATTTAATCATATCTCCTTGTTATTCTTATTTGCAGTAAAACTCATTATCTCCTGGGATGCAATCTCAAGACTTGAAAAGACTTCAAATGTTATACTGACAGAGAGTATTCATGTGTGTTCCCAAGGAGAGAATCACTATTTTTCAATGTTTTTGCATATTAACCAAACATACCTTCTTATGGAGCAGCTGGCAAACTATGCTATAAGAAGACTTTTTGATAAGGAAACATTTGATAATGATCCAATCCTTGATGATCCTCTACAAATCACCAAAAGGTATTCAAAACATAATTCATACTTACTTTTTATTCTTTGACCAGAGGACAGTAGCATTGAATAACATTAAAAGTTAACTTTTCTATGTTATATGAAAACTTTTCTTCGGAGTAATCATTGATGTGTGTGTGTATTTTTTTGGGGGGGGGGTTATTCATATGCATTTTACGAATAGTATCCTCTCCATGAAGTTTAATCCTAAGAAGTAGTAGAAGTTAAGCTTGAAAATAATTTCTTGAGATCCTCATAGGATTTGCTCTGGAGTGCTTTTAGAAGTGTAGAGATTGTTGTGTGTGTGGTTAATCTAACTCTAAATTTCTCTAAGATAGTCTAGATAGTTTCAGGTCTGAAACTGTTTAATGTATTGTTTATTTTTAAACATAACTTATAGACAGTGTCATTTTTTTTAAAGGGAAAGTAAGTGGAGTCAGTGAAAAATGGGCTTTAGAATGACAGTAGAGCAACCCTTGGACAAGTCATAATCTCTCAGGACCTCAGTTTTCTCAACTGTCATTTCTACCTCAGCACTTGTGAGGAATGAGCAATATAATGTGTGAAAGCACTTTGTAAAATACAAAACACTAGATAAATATTAATCATTATTAGTGCCTGCATCAGAAGTATCTGTCTGGTAGCTGTTTGCCACTATATTTGGTTTGCTGAAACCAACCAGAGCCCTTATATCCTGCTCAACACTTGGAACAGTTGACTGAAATCAGCATGCCAAAGGGGAGGGAGAGTGGAGAGGATCCAGAAATAGTGAAAGCTGCTTCTGGCAAGGAGGCTGAGGGTATAGACTGTATGGGAAAGTGTAAAATAAGAGGAACCTAAGTCCTACAGATAGACCAGAACAAGTGACCTGGAGGGTTGTGTGATTACTGCATAGCCCTTACTGGGTACAGTTGTCCCTCTTGCCTATTCTTAAACTATTCCTAAAATCTGTATATATAAGGGTTCCTTTGTGAACCTTCCTGCTTTTCTGGAAATAGATCAGCCAGGTGAATTGTTTTTACACCTTATTACCAAAATTAGGTCCCAGTGTGCATTATTTATAAATAGAGCTCTATAAGGATTAAGAATCCAGTTTATGTTTTATTATAGTGAGGCATTTGTTTTTGTAGTTCCTTGATTGGCCACCATAAACATAAACTTTTAGCCATTTAATTTCCCTTAGAATATTCTAAAAGGCCATCTATCAATTCGTTACCAAGTCTATATTTGAATGAAGTACAGGAAATTTGATTTTTGGCCATGTACATTTTTTAAAATAGCCTATGGAGAATTATATATATCTAAATCCTTTTCTCTAGTAAGTTAAAAAGAACCATAGCTTATTTAGACTTAGTCTCCAAATGACTTTTTCTAAAATGGAATATCTTTACTGCTCCAGCTTATTGTTTTTACCATATATATTACTTTTACAATTTAAACAATATGGAAGCATAATAACAGCAGCTGAATTCGATGTATATCCTTTCAGGCTTTTAAATACATGAATTAAAAAAAATATTTGCCAAAAACATGAATGGGACTGAATATCACATATTATTCTACAATCTGCTTTTTTCCCACTTAAAATAATATATCATGGACAGCTTTTCATTCATATAAAAGACATTATTCTTTTAAATAATAGTGAAATAATCTACCATATTACAATTTAAGTGAAGTAAAAATTAATGTGGTTTTCTGTTCGTATTTATCAAAATTATTTTTGAAAGACATGATGAACTGCCACATATTCAAATAGTATATGCTGCAAAGATAAATTTAGTTTTAACTTTGTTGGCTTTGAGGTATAACTTGCATAATTTACTTACTACCCCAGATGGCACTGCTGCTTAGCACAAGTGTTTATTGCCTCTAGAAAAACTGTACTATTTTAGGCAATTATTTTTTATTTATATATTTATGTATCAGTTAACAAGTCATGTGTATTTATTGACACCCATCTTGCACCCAATACTGTGTAAGCAATGTTGTTTTGTGATCTTGCCTCTACTTTGAATTTTTTAAACATTCATTAAAATTTTTGCTTCACTTAATTTTAATAGTATTTTGTACAGTATTCTCTAAATTTTGATGCCATAAATTTTCATTATTTTATTTTGCTTGAACTGGGTAGTTCTCTTGATTTTCTGATAATCAGTTATAGAAATTATTGTCTGCCAAGATTGGTTTTAGCCATATTCACATATTAGGAATATATAATAATATAATATTAATCTCCCAGCAAATCATCCCTTAACAGATGGTTTGAAGACCTACGTCCTCTCTAACTTTTGTGCATTGTAATCTACTAATAATACAAAATTGGAAAAGACAACAAAGAAAATGAATTTGTTAGGAATCAGTGTGCTTCTTCCATTTCATAATTTGTTGAAGAACATAGCGTATATTGTTTAATCTTTTTGCTTTACAGTGCGTTTAGATTAATCAATACGAATGTGTGTATACTTGTGAAGTCATCATTTGAAACCCCCACTTTTTTTCTTTCCTTTAGAGGTCTGGAAAATCGAGCCCACAGCGAGCAGTTTAATGCTTTTTTTAGGCTGCCCAAAGAAGAGACTTTGAAAGAAGTACATGAATGTTTCCTATGGGTACCATTCAGCCACTTCAACACTCATGGAAAAATGTGCATCTCAGAAAACTATATCTGCTTTGCCAGCCAGGATGGCAATCTATGTAGTGTAATCATTCCATTAAGAGAGGTAATGTAAATTTGGTTACATATAAGTTTTTAGTTTGAAAACGTTATTATTCACAGAGTAAAATATTGTAATTCTGTAAATTATTTAAAACTCAATATGCAATGTCCTTTTAGTAATTTTTAGATAATAATTTTTTTAAGCTTAGTATTATTCTTCAGGATAAGAGTACCATTCTTCAGGATAAGTGTACTAGGATAAGAGTTTTATAGCTCGTATTGAAAATGAAAATAGAAAAAACTGAAAGTTTATAAATAAGATAAGGGTTTAGGATGACTCAACATGGAGCATGATCACGCAGACATTTATGACATGAATACCAAAGTGTATACTGTTGCATTTGATGCACATGGTCAAAAAGAATAGAATTGATAGCTTTTGTGTAAGTCAGAAATCAGTTATCAGCATTGCAGCATGAAATTTTTACTTTTGTATTGTCATTTTTAAAAGTTACATGTTAGTTAAACCTTTTACTTAAGAAGTGAAATAACTTGCACCCAGGTTGCTTGTGTCAGTGGTACAACTAAGTACCCAACGTCTATTTCTTAATACATCCTAACTATAGACCGAAATTTTTAGCCACAAAAAATAAGCTAAATACATTTTGCCCAACCGTGTCAGCAACAAGGGAAAACGTGATTCATTTATGATATGTTTTCACCCCCCAGGTCTTAGCTATAGATAAGACAAATGATTCCAGCAAATCTGTCATCGTTAGTATCAAAGGAAAAACAGCTTTTCGCTTCAGTGAAGTTAAAGAATTTGAGCAATTGGTGGCAAAACTCAGGCTGAAGTGCGGGGCAGCTTCAACTCAGTATCATGATATTAGCACAGAGGTAATTATACAGCAGTCAAATCATTTTGAAAAAAGGTTTGTATTTTGTGTGGTCCATTCTTTCAAAAGGAATTCATAGTACCTTTCCTATTTATACTGAGGTTTAGTTTTTTAAAAAGATGAAAACCAAATAAATTATATTCTCTCACATAAAACGGAAGTGAAAATTAAGGACTTCATCCTTTTTTAGAAACTCATACTTTTAAAAAATTATTATCATTTGATTTTTTTTGACTGTATTTGCTGTTTATCATATATACACACCTTGTACTTTCACATAACATGGCTTTTAACAACTCCAACTATATCTGAGAATTCAACAAGGCCTTGAAAATGGACTCTAAGTCAACTCTTATTGCTGTAGAGAGACAGCAGTTTTAAACCAGTCTGAGTAATTTCATTTAACATTAAATAGGTCAGCCTTATTTATATAATCTAGCCCAAAGCAAAATAGTGACATACCTGTTTACTAGTAAAATATTAGAGAAGGCAAATATTCTTGGCAAAGAGTAGTTAAGAGCCTGAATTTCATGCTTGTCTTTCATGGAAATGTAGATAGTTTCAGTGCCAAGGAACCTCATGTTTTAATAGCTTGATAAAACATCACATTATAACAATTTATATTTTAATTAAAAATTCAAAGAAAAAATTAACATTGGCTTCACTGGCTATATTATTTTATTTGAATTGGATTATAGAGGCTTTTACTTCTTTCTCTAGAGCAGAGACTGAAAATATTATGCCAACTCAATTAGAATCAGGCTTGACAAGACTAATTTCCTTCAGTAATATAAAAGCAGAATGAAAAAATGTAATAAAAAATACATATGTTTCAGTTCTAGACATAGAACCTTTATATTGGCCATCAAGAGTTGTCTTGTTCCAACTTGCTTATCTTTGATTCTCTTCAAGTATGTACCTAGGATATACTGTAATTTGATGTGAGGACACAAGTAAAATCTGATCACTCTTGGTAGTTTCTCTCTCAGTGCTTCCATATTCTTGCTTATGTCACTTTTGTTTTTCTGTCCTATTCCATTTCAGATTCAATCTGTGTGTTAGATTTAATGCTCTGCTTATCTTTCCTTCTTTAATTTATCTGTGTCTCTTAAACCTGAAGAGCTGGATTTTTTCTCCTGAAAACTCTCAGGTACCTCTCTAATAGTTGGGTATGCTCAGTTGTCAAGAAAGGATTCTGTTTCAAAATGAGTTTACCATCTTTTCAGATGTATGTCAAAGTTTTAAGGTTGTCTAGTTTCTCTTACCCATTTTTAGAGGTTTTAGTAAAGATATATACAAAATACCAGTCAGTATACTGGTTTGCTTGGAAATGTATTTTTTAATTGTCATAACATTTTTACTTAAGATATTAATCTCAGCAATGAGGAATAATATTGACTTCTTTTAGTATTATCTGTGTATGTCTACCTTTATTTATAGCACATTTAAAAAAGTATTAAAGATAGAACTTTTTAAACAAGAGCTGGTTCCATTTGATTTCTAAACCACAGAAATTGTGGTTACATTATTTTATAGCTACACCTAGCATACTGAAACAAAAAGAAAAAATTACATTCTGTAGTTTTACCAAACCTGGTAAAATTTACACAAACAACAAGCCTTTTTAATCTAAATCTCAAAGAAGTCTAAATTGACAGATCTAAATATGAATACAGAAATGACTTTAGGAAACTTTTCTTTAAGTACATCAAAGTATGATATAAAGAACAAATGCTCCCAGAAGTAATTTGGATTATACATAAATGTCAGTTCTGTCCAAATTTTTAAATGTGTCAATTAAAATTCTCCACCTTTTGTTAGGCTATGTTAAAATCTGGTGCATACCCAGGTTTTGAAAAATTCTAATCAAGTACTTAGAAAACACAATAATCTTTTATTTTTATTAACACATATACTCAAGAAATATTACCAGATATGGAAACTTTTCAAAACTATACTAAATGAAAGAAAAATGGGCTCATTTAGCTTAATTTTAAGCCAAGTGGCCTAAGAAGGGAAAGTACTGCTAAAGATCATTTACTCAATGCTTTGAAACTACGTTATAAGTGGATCGTAGGAACTATGGAATGTCAAGAAGACATAGAAATTGAGCTATGCCTTGAAATGTTTAGAAGGGCAAATATCTTCTACAGATTATCAAAGTATGAATAAACAAACTTGTTTCATTAGTTCTCATAACCAGCACTAAGTTTTTCTAATTAGAAGTAATGACTTCCTTATTTTACATGATAATGCAGATAAGAATAATAGTTTAACCCATACAACTGGTATTTGTTTGCCTCAATTAAAATAAAGTGATATGTTTTCTGTCACTATAACATAAATTAGACAGAGATGTTTAAGCTGTATGGAGTGGATTTATTTCAACATTAGGAAACCAGAAGTTTTATTAAAAAATGAAATTAGCACTAATTTAAAAGTATGTACTATGAACAGGAACCTATTTTAAGGTAAGCTTGTGATATCTGAAAGAAATGTTTCTTTGCACTTTTTTTTTTGTAATTTTTGGTTTTACAGCTCAATTCTGGCACCCAGCCATCATTATTATGCTGGGTTTGTGAGATATTCTAATTTAAATCTAATAGTTTGTAGAAAAGTTACACATAAAGAAATATTAATCTTTACTCTATCTTTCCTTCACTTTTAGAAACTGTATGCTATTTCTAAAGTCAATGACAGATACCAAAGACCAAACCAGTCTAAGAATACCTATTACAAAGTCAGCAACCTATATTGCTTGCTCATATGATTGGATTTTCCTCAGATACTAAATGTCTGATGAGTGCCAAATTTAAAGCTGTCACAAACGTGAGCACCCAAATGGTTATATAGAATTGGTATGACCGTGGAGTAAAACCCTCCCATTCAAAAGAGCCAGACCAAAAAAAAAAAAAAATTAAGAAATTTAAACTTAGTTTCTTGAATAATCTACTTTATCATACTCTTCAAACAATGCAAATATTAAATTGCTTTAAACCAATGTCTTTGAAGGTGAATATATTAATGTAATTTAATGAATACCTAAGAGGTAATCATGGTTAGAACTGGCACACTTGCCATCCCTTTTATGAATTTATGTTTGGGGTTTCATTACTTAAGAGATTATTTTTCTTTTCCTTCTTGGCTACTTTTCCTGTAGTTTTGGTGTACCACTAATAGATAAACTAATGCCTTAGTCATATGGCTTCAAGTAAGGGAATGTACTTTACTTGAGATCTAGACTACCACCATGAAGTTTTAAATCGATTTTGCAAAGACTTAATCCCTCATGAGAACAGCAAAATTTAACATTAATAGTAAAGTAGACTTATCAAAACAAACTTTTTAGGAAAGAAAACTTGTAACATAGGACCTATACTCACTAATAATTATTTTTTCTTTTGTAAGCTTCTTCTATCCTACCCCTATATTCAGACATTGATTTCAATACTCCTTTTTAATTTTCTTGAATCCTCTTAATTTCCAACCCTTCTAGGTCTTGTTGGCTTTCTTGGGTTTCAAGCTGAAATACTACTGGACTGCTCCACCATAAGCTGCTACTTTTTCTCCACCTTAGACACGGGAATTCTTTTCAAGTTTCTTAAGCTACTAAAGTTAAAGGGATGATATTAAGTGAGCCTTTTTTTAGTACTTCTAGTGGTAACCCCAGACTTCTAGTATAGTTATAATCCACAGAAACTGTGATGGACATGTTTTAAAAGTAAAGCTTTGGAAACCATAAAATTAATGTGGAAATACACAGGACCTAGAATAGCTAACACAGTATTGAAGAGGAAGTGCAAATTTGGAGGACTCACAATTCTCAATTTCTAAATTTACTACATAGCTGTAGTAAACAAGACAGCGTGATCCTGGCATAAGGATAGACGTAGATCAATGTAATAGAATTGAGAGTCTAGAAATAAACTCTTAAATTTATGGTCAATTGATTTTTTCAACAGTGTCGGATAAATTCAATGAGAGAATAGTTTATCCAACAAATTGTACAGGGACAATGAATATCCTTAAGAATGGATATTTTTAGCTGTGACACAAAAACACATGACAAAAGAAAAAAATAAAAGCAACTTGAGCTACATCAAAATTAGAAGTGTTTCTTCTGTAAATAATACCATCAAGAAAGTGAAAAGACAATTCACAGAATGAAAGAAAATATGTGCAAATTATATCTCTGATTAGAGAAATCCATCCAGAATATATAAAGAACTCCTACAACTCAACAATAAAAGGCAAAGAACCTAATTTTTTTAATAGTCAAAGAATCTGAATACACATGTCTTCAAAGAAGATAAAGAAATGGCCAGTAAACACATGAAGATGTTCAACATAATTAGTCATTAGGGAACTACAAATTAAAACCACAGTGAGATACTATTTCACACCCACTAGGGTAGCTCTAATAAAAAAAAAAAAAAACAGACAATAGCAAGTGTTGAGGAGGATGTGAAGAAATTGAAATCCTTCATACATTGTTGATTGATTCTTTGTTTTAATCGTTTCTATCTCTGCTATTATTCTCTGTTTGATGGGACACAGTTGTCATACTTAACTTTTTTATCTTTTTAATTAATAGACTTTTATTTCTTAGAGCATTTTTAGGTTTACAAAAAAAGTGAGAAGTACAGTGAGTTTGTATATACACCCACCTGCCCTCAATCCTGCCCAGTTTTCCCTATTATTAACATCTTGCATTGATATGGTACATTGGTTATAACTGATAAACCAACATGGATACATTATTAACTAAACTCCATAGTTTACATTAGGGTCCACTCTTAGTGTTGTACAATTCTATTTGTTTTGTCAAATGCGTAATATGTATCCACCATTATCATACAGGATGTTATCCTGTATTTTATCTTATTATTATATTATTATACAGAATAATTTCCCTGCCCTAAATATCCCCTGTGCTCTTCCTGTTTATTCCTCCCCTGAACCCTTGGTAACCACTGATCATTTTACTGTCTCTGTAATAATGCCTTTTCCAGAATGTTAGTTGAAATCTACCCAATGTAACCTTTTCAGACTGGCTTCTTTTCCTTAGAAATATGTATTTAGTGTTCCTTCATATCTTTTTGTGGTTTATAGCTCATTTCTTTTTTTTAATTAAAAAAAATTCAACAAATATTTATTAAACTTTAACTATGTGTGTAAGGAACTGCCAGGATTTTTTCCAGATTTATTGAAGTAGTTGACATATAACATTGTGTAATTATTTGATATGCATATATATTAAAATGATTACCACAATAAAGGTGATGCCTTAAGCTTTGTTCTTTCTCAAGATTACATTGCCTATTCAGGGTCTCTTGTGGCTCCATATAAATTTTAGGAATTTTTTTTGCTATTTCTATGAAAAATACCATTTGGATTTTGATAGGAATTGCCTTGAGTCTATAGATGGCTTTGGTTAGTATGGACATTTTAACAATATTAATTTTTCTGATCATGAAAACAAGATATCATTCCAATTATTTGTGTCTTTTTCAGTTTCTTTCATCAGTGTCTTATAGTTTTGGGGACATAGATTTTCACTTTCTTGGTTAATTTATTCCTAAGTATTTTACTGTTTTTGATGCTAATGAAAATGAGATTGTTTTCTTTATTTCTTTTCAGATAGTTCATTGTTAGTGTATAGAAACACAACTGATTTTGTATCCTGAAACTTCACTGAATTCATTGATTAGTTATAACAGTTTTTTGGTAGTCTTAAGGCATTTCTCTGTATAAGATCATGTTATCAGCAAACAGAAACAGTTTTACCTCTTTCTTTCTGATTTACATGACTTTTGTTTCTTTTTCTTCCTTAATTTTTCTGGCTAGAACTTATAATACTTTGTTGAATAAAAGTGGTGAGAGTGGGCACCCTTATCTTGTTTCTGATCTTAGAAAGTTTTCAACTTTTCACCATGGAGTATGATGATAGCTTTGGGCTTGTCACGTATGGCCTTTATTGTATTGAGGTATGTTCCTTCTATGCCCACTTTGTGAGAGATTTTATTATGAAAGGATGTTGAATATTTGTCAGAATAAATTTTCTGTATCTAGTGAGATGATCATAAGATTTTTACCTTTCATTCTATTAACATGATATATCACATTTTGATTTGTATATTTTGAACCGTCCTTGCCTCCAGGGATAAATTTCACTTGATGATGGTGTATGATCCTTTTAATGTGCTGTTGAAGTCAGTTTGCTAGTATTTTGTTGAGAATTTTTGCATCTATACTCATCAGGGATTTTGACCTGTAATTTTCTGTTCTTGTAGTGTCCTTATTTGGCTTTGATATCAGGGGAATGCTGGCCTTGTAAAATGAGTTTGGGAATGTTCCTTCCTCTTCAATTTTTTGGAAGAGTTTGAGAATTAGCATTAATTCTTGTTTAAATGTTTGGTAAATTTCACCTGTGAAGCTATGTGATCCAGGGCTTTTTGTTTTTGCTGGGAGGTTTTGGATCACAGATTCAGTTTCCTTATATATTATTGGTTATGTTCAGATTTTCTGTTTTTATGATTGTCTTGGTAGATTGCATGTCTCTAGGAATTTGCCCTTTTCTTCTATGTTGTCCAATTTGTTGGCATATAATTGGTCATAGTAGTACCTTATGATCTTTTGTATTTCTGTATTATCAGGCATAAAGTCTCCTCTTTCATTTCTAATTTTTATGTTTGAACCCTCTCTCCCTTTTTTTTCTTGGTAAATCTAGCTAAAGATTTATCAGTTTTGTTTATCTTTTCAAAAAACCAATTCTTAGTTGTGTTGATCATTTCTTTTTATTGCTGAAAAATATTCCATTGTCTGTATGTACCACAGTGTTTATCCATTCACCTATTGAAGGACAGTATAGTTGCTTCCAACTTTTGGCCGTTATGAATAAAGCTGCCATAAACATTCATGTGCAGGTTTTTGTGTGGACATAAGTTTTCAACTCATTTGAGTAAATACTTGAGAGCACAATTTTTGAATCATGTGGTAAGACTATGTTTAGCTTTTTAAAAAACTGTCACACTATCTCTTAAAGTAGCCGTACTGCTTTGCATTGCCACCAGCAAGAAAAGAGAGTTCTTGTTCCACATCCTCAGTAGCACTTGGTGCTATCAGTGTTTTGGATTTTAGCCATTTTAATAGGTGTGCAGTGGTCTCCCATTGTTTAAATTTGCAATTCCCTAATGACGTATGATGTTAAGCATCGTTCATGTGATTATTTGCCATCTTTCTGTGGTGATCTTTTGCCCATTTTTTAACTGGTTTCTTTATTTTTTTAAACAGTCCCGTTTAGTTCTTTGAATATATTTATAATAGCTGCTTTCCACTCTTAGTTGCCAAAATCCAAGAAGCAAGCCTCTTCAGGGACATTTTTTGTTGGTTTATTTTTAAGTTCTCATTTTTATTTTTAAGCCTGTCTTCTCATATCACCCCCTGAATCAGTATAAACAATTAGTGGTCAGGCCATGATGGGTCAGAAGTGTTTAAATGCCTTGAACCATTTAAGTTTTCCACCTTTTGCTCAGGGGATCTTTGTGTGAAGATATACTTCAAACTTTAGGCAGTTTATAAATCAGCCTTAGCTTTCATTTCTTATTTCCAAAATCAGCCAGAGTTGACTGACTGGGGCCTTCTCCTGTCTCATTTCTTTCTTGGGCCAGGTTCACAGTCCTGTATATGCATGCACACTTCTAGATACCCAAGATAATGTTGGAACCTTTCAAAGTTCCCCTATGGTCATCTGATTCTCAAGATCTTCCTTTTAAATTTTTAGTCAGTCTCTTGTTTGCCTCAAATTGAAATCACAGCTCTTAAGCAGCTGTAATGTTATTAGCAGATTGCTATGGTTTTCTGGAATGCCCTGAGGATGGGGCCCTTTACACATAGCTGAGCTCTGAATCAAATCAAATTATAACAACACTCTGGGAATGGAGATTTTCCAGGGAGCTGCTGGTTTGGTGAAAATAGTGTTCTGGGGATGGGGCTTTTAATAAAGCTCCAAAAGATCCATTGGCTGTGATAATGCTGGCTTTCATGGATACCGTACCTCTGAGCTTGGGAATGGGAACAGCCTCAGGTTTAAACTTTCCAGACTCTGGTGTTCTTACTGAGGTTCATTTTGAATTGATGCTTTTCAGTTCTTTCTGTGCCTTTGGTTAATTTACAAAATTCTGAACTGTTCTTTTTTTTTTTTTTAATGTTTTGCCAGTATTTTGTTGCCTGTGTAGGGGAGTTGGTCCACTAAGATCATGAGTTTGATGTTCTAGACATTGGTTTGTTGACATCTCTAATTTTGTTAGAAAAACAATGTTCTTCTGAAACATTGCTTTAATATGTGTTATGTATATAGATTGTTGTTTATAAATAACGGGTTAAACATGATCGCTTTTTCTTCTTGCAGAAACCTTTATGCATACATTTAGGACAATTATATTCTTTCTTTTTCAGGTTCCTATTAGTTCTGATTCTGTAGACCCATCTGATAATACTGAGGTACAGTCTTTGACATGTCAGAGAGAATGCAGTAAAACTGTGAACACAGAAGCCTTAATGACAGTGTTTCATCCTCAAAATTTGGAGACTCTTAATTCCAAAATGGTAGGAAAACCAAATATTTAAATCTATAGACTGAAACAGTTGATCAAAAATAAAAATCTTAAATCAGACTAGAAGGTATCACAACTGAAAGCTCTTTTGGGAGCTTGAAAATCGATTTTCTAGCAGATAGTACTGTTTCATTCCATTACACAATAGGGCTGTTACCAAGAATTAAGATAAAAGATGGAAGTTGAACCTTAGGTTTTAGTTGCATAAATTTCTAATAATCATTCCTTATTGGGGTGATTTGATGAGATTGATGATTCAAAACTTTACCTCTTAAGTGTAATGCTTTTTAAATATGCATTTAGCTAAGAACTAAAATAGTAAATTAACGCTGTTATACTCATATGGATTTAAAAGATTTTAGTGATGACAGTGGTCCAGTATTTGGCCTGTCTGTGAAGACTGATTTTGACTTTCTATGTTCTTCATTTCCTTGGGAATTGTTTCATGGGGAAGAGAGTTATTTAGTTATTTGAAACTTCAAACTAAGTTTTTTCACTGTGTTTAGTTGCTTTGATTGTTTTGTTACAGTTGAAAGAAAAGATGAAGGAACAGTCGTGGAACATCCTATTTGCAGAATGCGGGCGTGGTGTTAGCATGTTTCGGACCAAAAAGACTCGAGATCTGGTTGTAAGAGGGATTCCAGAGACCTTAAGAGGAGAGCTCTGGATGCTTTTTTCAGGTATTACATTTATTCACTTTATTCATTTAGCAGACTTTACCTATGCCCGTTCTAGGAGTTATACACCAAGCTAAATAAAAATAATTACAAAGATGGCTAGGACAAAGTCTTACTCTTCATGAGTTCAGACTAGTCAAAGAGAGTAAGGTAGTTACATGTACTTACTTATATATCCACACATCCATTGTGTGAGCAGTATAGTTTATTAGACAATATATGGGTAATTGCAGGGGATAGGGTGGGAATTTCTTAGTGTCAGAGGAAAGTTAAGGGGAAAAGACAGTTTATGAAAATGTTATTCTTTTGGATGAGATTGATGTCATGATATTATAAATTCTGGTGTCAAGCTTTTCCTTTTCTCTTGTTTGTACTCTGTTACCATGTGAGCATAAAGCTAAGTTTAAGGGTAATTCAATTCTTCATGTATGTATGCAAGTAGTAGCCTTATTATAGCCCTCTTTTGAATGTTAATGTAATCATGTTTACAGGTGCTGTTAATGACATGGCTGCTAATCCTGGCTATTATGCTGAAGTGGTCGAACAGTCCTTAGGGACCTGCAACTTGGCTACTGAAGAAATTGAGCGTGATTTGCGTCGCTCCCTGCCTGAGCATCCAGCCTTTCAGAGTGACACTGGCATATCTGCGCTGAGGCGGGTACTCACTGCTTATGCATTCAGGAATCCCAAAATTGGATACTGCCAGGTATGATTTCATTATTAGCTCAACTGTTTACATGTTCCAAATGATAAAATCACATCAAATCCAACTCTATTAATAAGGACAGAGGTTGGACTGAGATTATAGTGGCTATTATTAATCTAAGTAGAATGGTAGTGGGAATACTTAGAATTGATATTTCATTATTTTTGTTTTACATTTAACAAATGTTTATTGAATTTCTGCTCTGGAAAAGATACTCTGCTGGTGCTCAAGACTGCTGGGGACACAGCAGGCTGGGCTGGTGTTGCCGGTAATAAAAGAATTTACCAGAGACAAAGGACAGCTTAAAAAACAAAAGTTTAATAGATACGCTGCTACAGGCAACAGCAGGCCACACAGAGGAGAGGTGCCTGTGTGAGTACCAAGGGTGAACGTGCAGGGTCTTTTATTGAGGAAGGGGCTGTGAACACAAAGGGATAGGGCAACAGATTTGTGATTGGCTGTAAGTGAGGTAAGACTTGTCAGGGGCTACTCTGAGTAATGGGATTTATGACTCTGATAAGTACGAGATATGCAGTGATGCCTGTCTGCCTAGGGTATTGTGATTAGTCATTTCCTGGGGGCGGTTAGTTTTGTTATGATAAACACACATCCAGGAAGATGTTTTTATCCTGAAGTGGGGAGTTGGAGGTGAAGGGTGCCAGTCAGCTCCAGGCACATGGAGGGCCCAGGAATGGGGGTTTTATGGCTTTAGAGAGGCTTCAAAGAGACTTCAGAGAGCACCAGACAGCTCCACAAAGGCGATATAAAGATGAATCAGATAAGGATCCTTCCCTTAGAAGTGTACGGATTGGAAAAAAAAAAGTATATGGATTGGTAGGTATTAAAACATATTCATTGGCAAATGAAACACAAATGAGGTAAATTATCAGAAATATATGAAGTCAGGGTTTATAATAGGGGTAAGTTGTTTTCATTGGCAGGAACAAAGAAGCCTTCTTTGAAAAGGTGGCATTTATAGGTCTTGAAACTGGGGAGTTTTGGGTGTATGGATATGGAATGAAAGAACATTCTTGGTGGAGGGATCAGTGTAACCAAACACAGAGGTAAATGTGGAATACATATAAGGCCATATTCTGTTTAGTAGAAATGCAGAGGGAATTAAATGAAATAATTGGAGGAAAAAAATGAGGTAGATTGGGATAGGTCAGGAGTTTCAATTTTATATTGTAGGCAGTGGAGGGATCATTGAAAAAAATTCCTTTAGGAGCTCACTATATTGGTTAGGGTGTGCTAGACTGCTTACACAGATAATGTCAAACAGATAATAGCTCAAACACACTAGAAGTTTACTTAAAGGAATAAACCAAGGAGAGCAAGTATTCAAGTCAGTAGGTAGCTCTCCTCCATATGATTGATTTTTCAAGGATTTAGGCTAACAGCAGACTCTGTCATCTTCAAAATGTGGCTTCCAAGGTGCTCTTTCATTGCCATTACTACTCACAGAAAGGGGGAGAGAGCGTGGAGAAACAATTGTGGGAGATTTTATTGGCTAGGCCTGGAAACTGCATACATCACTTCACCCACATTTTATTGGAGGATCTTGCTCTCATAGTCACACCTATTCACAAAAAAATTCTGCAGAATGCAGCGTGGCTGAGCCCACATACATTTAGATACTATGGAAGAAGAGGAGATTGGATTATAGTGGATAGCTAGCACTCTCAGCCACACATTCATTTATAATGAGGTTGAGCACTCAGAATGATTACAGATCAATCCTGTGTATCCATGGAAACTTATCAGATAGACAGGTATTTTAATGAAAAGCAATTTAAGTGAATGGATCATCTAAATGACAAGTATTTCCCATGTTTTAGGATCTCTGAAAGATTAAAAAAGAAGCATAATGCTGCTTTTCTCAAAGAGCTTACATTCACAGAGACTGTGATGTTATCTATAAGTAGTATAGAGGCAGCTTCAAAGTAGGCAATACTTGGTTGTGACTTCTAAAAGATAAGAGCAAAGTTGAAGACGTGGAGGGCCAGAGGAAAGTTATTCTGAGTCAGGTAACACTATGAGTAATACCATTCGGATGAGAGTAAGCCTGCATTGGAGATCAGACTGGCTAGGTTCATGCTGGAATCAAGAAGTAAAGTAAAAAATTTGAATTTAATATGGTAAACAGGGTTTATTGCTTTGGATCAGAAACCCATGTGAGCCATACTGACTCATTTTGGCTGGCTGACTGTCTTGCTTTATTTATCTTTCCTTCTCCCCACCCTCCCTCCCTGCCTTCCATCTCTCTGATCTGTTTTCTTCCTTCTTTTCTCCCTTTCTTTTCTTTTTTGATTCCTTTTTCTTTTCATCTATCTAGAGAAATTCACCCATTATTTTTTTTGGTATATTCACAAAGTCATGCAACCATCATTGCTATCCAATTCCAGAACACTTTCATCACCCCAAAAAGAAGCCCCATATCCATTAGCAGTTACTCCATTTTTCTCCCTACCTCCAACACTAGGCAATCACTAATCTACTTTTCTGTCTCTATGGATTTGCCTCTTATGGATCTTTTATCTAAATGGAATGATACAGTATGTGGTCTTTTGTGTCTGCCTTGTTTCATTTAGCATATTGTTTTCAGGGTTCATCCATGCTGTAGCATGTATTAGCACTTAATTCCTTGTTATGGCTGAATAATATTCCATTGTATACATACACAGCATTTTGTTTTTTCAGCAGTTGATGGGCATTTGGGGTTGTTTCCATATTTTTGCTATTATGAATAATGTTGCCATGGATATTCACATACAGCTTTTTGTGTGGATGTGGTTTTTGATTCTTTTGGGTATTTAACTAGAAGTAGAATTGCTGAATTATATGGTAACTTTATGTTTAACATTTTGGGGCACTGCCAAGCTATTTTTCAAAGAAACTGTACCATTTTACATTCCCACTAGCAATGTATAAGGGTTCCAATTTCTGCACATCCTCAATAACACTTATTGTCTCTCTTTTTTATTATAGCTATCCTAGTAAATGTGAAGTGGTATCTTATTGTGGTTTTGATTCACATTTCCCTAATGTGCTTGTTGGCCATTTGTATATATCTTCTTAGGAGAAATGTCCATTCAAATTCTTTGCCAATTTTTAAAGTTGGGATATTGCTGAGTTGTAATGGTTCTTTATATATTCTGAATTCCAGTCCTTTATTAGATATAATATTTGCAAAATTTTTCTCCTGTGGATTGTCTTTTTCACTTTTTCAATGGTGTTCTTTGAAGCAGGAAAGTTTTAATTTTTATTTTTATCTCTTTTTCTTTTGTTGTGTGCTTTTGATGTCATATCTAAGAAGCCATTGCCTAATCCAAGGACAAAAATATTTACTTCTATGTTTTCTTCTAAGAGTTTTATTGTTTTCATGTTTAATTTTAGATCTCAGCCATTTTGTGTTAATTTTTGTGTGTGGTGTATGGAAAGGGTCCAGCTTCATTTTACTTGTGGATAGCCAGTAGTCCCAGTGTCATTAGTTGAAAAAAGCTAATCTTTCACTCATTGAATTGTCTTGGCACCCTTGCTTAAAATCAATTGGCTATAAATGTTAAGGTTTATTTCTCGACTCATAATTCTATTCTATTACTTTACATTTCTGTTCTTATGCCAGTATCATACTGTGTTTTTTTTACTACAGTTGTGTAGTAAGTTTTGAAATTGGGAAATGTGAGTCCTTTAACTTTATGTTTTTCCAAAATTGTTTTGGCTCTTTTGGGTCTCTTGCAATTCCATATTAATTTTAGGATCTGCTTGTCTTTTTCTGAATCAGAAAGAAAAGGCCAGCTGGAATTTTGATAGTCATTGCATTGAATCTGTAGATCAACTTGGGGAATACTATGTATTAGCAATATTAAGTCTTCTAGTCCATGAACACAGGTCATTTTTCTTTTCCATTTATTTAATTCTTTTAAAATTCCATTCAAGGTTGTTTTGTAGTTTCCTATGTGCAAGCTTTATACTTCCTTTGTTAATTTTATTTCTAAGTATTTTACCCTTTTTGGCATTATGGTAAATGGAATTGTTCTCTTGCTTTTATTTTTGGATTATTCATTGCTAGTATATAGAAATACAATTGCCATATATATAAATATAAAGATCTATATATATATATATATATATATAGAGAGAGAGAGAGAGAGAGAGAGAGAGAGGTCTTGTATCTTGCAACCTTGCTGAGCTTGTTTGTTCTAGTAGATTTTTTTTGTGGATTCCTTAGGATTTTCTACATACAAGACTGGAATCTGAATAGTGATATTTTTACTTCTTCCATTCCAATCCAGATGCTTTTTTCCCCCGTCTTTTTCTTGCCTAATTGAGCTGGCTAGAACTTTGAGTACAGTGTTGAAGAGAGTTGGTAAGACTGCATATTCCTGTCTTGTTATTTATCTTAGGGGGAAGTAATCAGTCTTTCATCATTAAGTATGATGTTAGCTGTGGGAGTTTTGTAGATTCTCCTTATGTTGAGGAAGTTCTCTTATATTCCTAGATTGTTGGGTGTTTATATCATGAAAGGGTGGCAGATTTTGTTAAGTAATTTTTCTTGTCTATTGAGATAATCGTATGATTTTTCCCTTTTATTCTAGTAATATTATTGTTGACCTGAAACAAATAGACTGCCAGATATTTCTTCAGCAAAGATGGGTTTATTTGGGATAAACAGAGATTTGCAATTTGGAGTCTACAACCATGGCAAGCCATGGGCAAGTTCCCCAACGGCAAGGGGAGGAAAATGCTTTTATAGAGGGATAAGGAAGTTGGAAGGGCTATAATAATATCCATGGCTTTTCCTTGGCTGAGTCCTTGCCAGGAAAGACGAGGAGTCTTTCTCCTCCCTGTTGGGCTCTGCCGTAGTGGCAGGGCATGAAAGCTCTTCCTTCTGGTCACCCAACTATTTAACTGAGGTTTCTGTATTTTTTATATCGTGTATTACTTTGATTACTTTTCATAAGTTTTACCACTCTTGTGTTTCCAGGATAAATCTCACTGGGTCACAGTGTGGAATCCTTTTTATATGTTACTGTTCAGTTTGCTAGTATTTTGTTGAAGATTTTTGCATTTATATTTATAAAATATATTGATACATATTTTTATTATGATATCTTTGTTTGGTTTTGGTATCAGGGTCTCAAAGATTGAGCTGGGTAGTGTTTCTTCTGCTCACATTTTTTGAAGAGTTAATGAAGGATTGGTGTTAATTCTTTAAATGTGTGGTAGAATTTGCCAGTGAAGCTATCTGTTCCTAGAATTTTCTTTGTGGGAAATTTTCTCATTCAGTTTCTTTACTTGCTACAAGTCTGTTCAGATTTTTCTATTTTTTCTTGAGTTGCTCTTGGTAGTTTTTCTAAGAAATTGTCCATTTAATCTAGGTCGTCTAATTTGTTAGCATACAGTTGTTCTTCGTGTTCCCTTATAATCCTTTTTATTTCTGTTAAGGTTGGTAGTAATGTTCTCTATTTCCTGATTTTAATTTGAATCCCCCCCCCCTCCCCCTGCCTTTCTCTCTTTCTGTTTTTTATCATTTTGGTTAGGCTACCAAAAGGAATTTCTAGTTTTTTAATATTTTCAAAGAACCAACTTTGGGCTTTGTTGATATTTCTCTGCTTTTTTTCTGTTCTCTATCACTTCCTGTTTGTGCAGAGCCTCAAGATTAGCCAGAGGTAAGAGCTTAGGTCCTTTTCTGTTCTTTCCTGAGCATACACAAAGCTCTGGGCAGGCATAAAGCCATATCAATGCAATTGGCCTTCTAGATTCCCAGGCATATGTTAAGAGCGTTGTTCCACAGCCCCCCAAGAATATCTCATCTCCCAGCTTTTCATTTTAACTTTTAATGACCTACTATTTGGCCCAACTGTTATCCACTGCCTCAGGCAGCCACATGTTCAGCAACTGCTTCTGATTTTTTGAAGGAACATTCTAAGGGAAAGGCTGTTTGCCCTGGGTGAGCTCTGTGTCAGGTCAGATAAAGACAGACAATGAGTGTGTTCTTCCAGGGAACCACCAGACAGGTCAAATAATGACAGTTCTCTGGGAATGGGGCTTTGAAGAAGCTCTAGCCCCATTCTGTTCCCTCTCGTGGCTTCTAGGTGCTGATTTTCACCATGATTGCTGAGTGTTGGTTTTTAAGGTTACTGTGAAGCTGAGGAGGAGGGATGAGACTAGGGCAATTAAAAATACCATAGAGCTCACTATTTTTACTGAGAGTCAGCCATTTTATTAAATAAATGCTTCCTGAATTACTATAAGCTTTTGGTGAATTTTCAGAGTTCTGAAAAAATGATTTTGACAATTTTTGCTAGTCTTATTGCTTTTCTAGAGGAGAGCATTTTTGGAGGGCCTTACTCTGCCATTTTTCACTGATGTTTCTCCCATTATGGCTTCTTTTTTTTTTTTTTTTTTTTTTTAACATTTTTTCATTATGGCTTCTTGAACAGGAAAGTGATGGAGTAAAAATTGAGCTTGAGGTCAAATATTGTGCCAGATATGGCAGTGAATTGACATAATTTATATACAAATCTATAAGAAAAGTATTGAATTATAAAAATGAACAATGGGCATGAAAAGATTAGTCACAGAACAAAAAAATATAGATTAATAACAAAGTCTAAGAAACAAAGTTCAACCTCAAAGAAGTTCAAATTCAAACCATGAGATACCATTTTCGCTATCAAATCAGCAAAGCCAATTATGATTATTACAAAGGAGCAGTGAAATAAGCATTCAAACACTGTAATTCAAACTATAAATCAGTATAATCTTTCTGGAATATAGTTTGGCAATAATATCAAGTCATTTAAAAATAATCTTCTTTGACCAAATAACTTCATTTCTATGTATCTTTCCTGAGAAAATAGTAAAACACTTAAATGAAGATTTATATACAAAAATATTCATTTCAGTGTTATATATAATAGTGTAAAGTTGAAATCAACCTAAATGTCTAATAATAGTAGAATGATTAAATAATTTATAGTATATTCAACTTATTAGATTATTTTACAGTCATTAAAACTACTGTTTTAGAAGAATTATTTAATGGCATTGAAAATGTATAACATAATGTTCAGTGAAAAAAATCAAACTTTAATATACAGTTTGGTCTAAATTTTAGGAGAAAAGGGAAAGAAATAAAAGCATACAAAAAATACATCAACTTGTTAACGCTGGTGATCTCTAGGTAGGTAGGGTACAGGAGATTTAATTTTCTTCATACCTTTCCATTCTTTCCAGGCTCTATACATTAAAGGTTTTATTACCTTTATAATAAAGGCTATGGCCAAATGTTGTCTAAAAGTAATGATCTGACATTTGTATGGAAGATAGATTAGAAGAAGGAGAAAGTCAAGATGGTAGTGGGGGTGGAAAGGATAAAGCAAATCTAAAAGACATTTTCTAAGAAGAAACTCTAGGATATGAAGACAGATTGTATCTGGAAGATAAAAGGTTTCTAGCATGATCAAAATTAAGATATCAAAGAAGAGAATCCTATTTAATAGAGGAAAGAAGATCTTTAGATTTGGACACAACTGAGGGTGATTGACATCTAAGGAATATTCTCCTGTAGGTAGTTGAAAATACAGATGAAGTCTGTTTCTCCGATTTTAATATGTCTTGGAAAGTATGTACGGTTTTTTCAAGATTTGCAGTAATTAATATTTTCTACTTGTTGAAATTAGTCTAAATTAGAAAGGTTTAATTATTGTGTTCTGTGTTCATGATATTACTGCTTCATTTTCCTTGAATTGTATAAAATATATATATACATATGTATAATTACTGATTAGCAGATATTAGTCTGACTTCACCTTGTTTTGCTTTGGACTGGCTCAGAGTTCTCATGTTTCGTTATGATTAGTCTCATAGTTGTTATTGTTGAAAACTACTATGTTTGAAGAAGAAATGTAATTGTTACCTGAGCAATATTTATTATTTTTATTTTTCTATGAATTTTAGGCAATGAACATTTTGACTTCAGTGTTGCTTCTGTATGCAAAAGAGGAAGAAGCTTTCTGGCTTCTGGTTGCTGTATGTGAACGAATGTTACCTGATTATTTTAATCGTCGAATCATTGGTAAAAAAAACTCACATACACATATACCTATACGAACACTTATTTCTTTTCTAAACAATTTGTAGACCTCTTGTCTATACAATTATCTGTCAAGTGGAAGAACTGATCAATTAAGTTTTGAAGTATACAAAATGCAAACAATATCAAAGTGTCATGTTTACTGACATGTTCAAGAGAAGAGCTTTTCGTACTGAATATATGACTGGAAAAATTGTTTAATAGGTTATGTTTTAAAAATAAAATACCTAGTCTGTTTCTTTATAAAAATACAAATTTTAAGTTTACTATCTCTGTATTGCTGAAACAGTGGTGATCTGAAGCATCTGGAGCTACTGAAATTTTTTTAATATGAGAGATAGATTTTAATCATCTTAAAATCTCCACATTTATATGAATTGTATAGATATATACAAGGTTTGAAAGAAGGATTAGGTTCTCAGTTTGTAATTATATAATATTTTCTTCAGTTATCAAATATTTATAGAGCTGTGAGCCCCTACCTTAAAACTATAGGTGGTCTCTCCTTTGCACCCTCATAAGCCTTCAGTATCATGGCTAGGTCATTGATTGGATTGTCTTGTGTTAGTTATTTGTGTATTTACCTTAAGTTCTATTAGATATTAAACTCTTTGAAGATGAGATCATTTCATTAATTGTTGCTATCTCTTACAGCACCTATTACAGGTTTCTGCACATAATAAAGATCCCATAAATAACTATTTAAATGAATATGAATTGAGTTTCTCAAGTACCTCTTGATGCATGATACTGCCAGCAGATAAAAAAAAATGTGTGAAATATAGAAAAGGCACTGAAGAAGTCCATAATTTAAGGAAGAGAAATGAGATATATCAGCATACTAATAGAAGTGGGAAGATATCAGAAACAAGTCCTTTTAAAAGGTGTTCATTTTTTAATTTCTTCATGTGTTCTCCAGGTGCCTTGGTGGATCAGGCAGTCTTTGAAGAACTTATCAGAGATCATCTCCCCCAGCTGACCGAACACATGACCGATATGACATTCTTTTCCTCAGTTTCTCTCTCATGGTTCCTCACACTTTTTATTAGTGTGCTACCTATTGAAAGTGCAGTGAATGTGGTGGACTGTTTCTTCTATGATGGAATAAAGGCCATTTTACAACTGGGACTGGCAATACTTGACTATAATTTAGACAAACTGCTGGCATGTAAAGATGATGCTGAAGCTGTGACAGCTTTAAACAGGTACTGTGAGAACTATAACATATAAATCTGGAGAGCCCCTTAGAGATTATGTTGTTCAATTTCCTTGTTTTATACGTGAGGAAACTGAGCCCTAGAAACTTTAAACAGTTTGCTCAAAGTCACAAAGTTAGTTGAATGAAAAGCTAGGCCTAAAGTCTGCTCTTCTGTTTCCAAGGAGAATATAATCAAAGTCAGTTACTTTGAAGTAAACCAGTAGGTTATGTACACATTCACACTAGTATTGTTGATTCAATATGCTGGGACTTTCATAGTCCCAATTTGAGCTATAAAGTGTATAAGAACAATTTGAGGAGGGAAAGGTGGTTGATAATATTAAATATCCAGTGGGGGAAATTGTTCTGGTTTCCAGCTGGTTTCAGTCAGGTAGGCTGAGCTTTCCTAGTGCCTTTTCGGTGGATGCTATTTTGTATTGAAACGTGTGTGTGTGTGCGCGCGTGCGCACACACACACTATGTTATGTATATGTTAAATGAATGAATATTTGGGTAGCTGTTGTAATGGTGCAGTAAATCCCATTTATGTACAGAATAAAATACAGACACCTGACGCTGGCATTTAGAATTCTCTATGTTAAGGCTTCAATATATCTTTCTTAAATTATTTCTCCTTACATGCCTCTATATACCCTATATTCCATCCTTACTGGGCTATGTGGTGTTTGCTGAGTACTCTCTGAGCCTATCTGCTTCCCCTGTGCTCTCCTCCCACCTCTGAAATCATTTCATCATTGTCCCATTCCCCGCTCCCATGTCTTCCTAATTCCTCACCATCTTCAAATTCTACTTCCTCATAAGACCGTCCCTTGTCCTCTCAGTTGAAATTAATCTCTAACTAGGGAGAAATTAGTTGTCATTTTCCCTACATTTTACTTCTACTAATTCTTGTATTACTATCACTTTTGGATAGGTTCTTTGACAATGTCACTAATAAGGATAGCCCATTGCCTTCAAGTGTGCAACAGGGTTCAAATGTAAGTGATGAAAAAAGCAGTCATATTAGAGTGGATATTACAGATTTGATTAGAGAGTCAAATGAGGTAAGTTTTTTTATACCATAAATATATAGCATATGATACTATAGTTATATTTCTAGTGGTATGTTAAGAGTAAGATAATACAAGTAAAGATACAGTCATTTAAAATCCGACTTCACTTTAAAAATGAGTTCTGTGAAGAGAAAGAAAAATGCTGTATGATATCGCTTACATGTGGAATCTAAAAAAAAAGACACAAATGAACTTATTTATAAAACAAACAGAAACAGACTCATAGACATAGAAAACAAACTTAAGGTTACCAGAGGGGGAAGGGAGTGGGAAGGGATAAATTAGGAATTCGAAAGATACTAACTACTATATATAAAATAGACAACAAGGTCCTACTGTATAGCACTGGGAACTGTATTCAGTATCTTGGAGTAACCTATAATGAAAAACAATATGAAAATTTATATATATATATATATATATATAACTGAAACATTAATGTTGTACACCAGAAATTGAAACATTGTAAACTGACTATACTTCAATAAAAATAAAAACTTTAAAAAATGAGTTCTGTGAAACTGTTCCGAAGTTATATAACCTCCTCTGCTTCAGTTTGTTTTTCATTAAATGAAACTATATTCACATGGGTATCTGTCATTATATAAAAAGCTGAAAAACATTCTCTTCTTAGAGAATAAGAATTTTACCAATGTTCTTGTACTTAGTCTAGACCCATAGTAGATGGAATCCTCTCCTGTGAATATACAGAAAAACTGAAACGTGGGAGGTGAAACTTTGCATAATCACTGAACAAGTTAGGAAAATAGCTAGAAATAGAACTGAGGCCTCTGAGAATTGAATCTGATGAAATTCAATTGTAAGAGAAGTGGATATTTATTATGAATGAGTATCCACTGAAATCGTATTTCTTGCAGAAATATGGGAATATGCGCTGCGAAGATATACATAGTATGCGGTGTCGAAATAGATTGTATGTGATACAGACCCTGGAGGAAACAACAAAGCAGAATGTGGTGAGTATCCACCCAGTGGGGGACAACCAATTGGAGTAATTTCCCCCTCAAGTTCCTTTAAAAAATTATCATTCCATGTGAAGAAAATAAAATGACTACACATTTGAGCTAGATTCTTGCCACACCTTAGCTTACTGTAAATTTTTTGAGAGAAAATAAGTAATTTTCTTCTGGCTGAATTTATTGGTTTCTCCAACATGTTTTGTGTTATTTGACCTTTAATATTGAATGCTGTGATGTAGGCATTTAAGCGTAACCTATTTGTGATGTGCTTCATCAATAAGAACAGCTGACCTACATAGTAGTCTGTGCTGCTGCTATGTATTATTATCCTTGGATCCCTAAGGTAAAGTGAAAAAGGTATAAAACAGGTTGTTTTAAGTACTCCTTTGAAATATTTGGATGGCTACATAACAAGCTGTTTATATCGGTTGCCTCTGGTGAGTGGGATTAATAGATTGCTGTTTGGAAGAGGGATCGTTTTACTTTGCTGTGTAAATCCTTCTGTACTATTTGAGCTTTTATCGTAAGCATGGATTGTTTTTGTAAACCTACTGGCTTAAAGATCAAGTCCTCAGAGATACAAAGCTGGGAAAATTAACACTTCTGAAGATTCCAGGTTTAGATGGCAATTAAATAATTCAGTGATGTTACTGTGAGAGAGTTACCATAGAGCTCCCTTGTTTATCGTTTTTATATATTAACTTTAAAAAAGATACCAAAGTAATACGTGCTTATTGTAAATAATTCAAACATTATAGAAATGTAAAAAAGTAAGTTTTCTACCCCAGGAGTAACCAATATTAAAATGATTTTGCATGTATCCTTCCAGATATTTTTTCTAAATACCTATAGACATAAATGTGTATGTGGGGGGGCAATATAGTTTTTAAAATATCATATCAATTACTTTGTTCTGCAAGTTTTTTCACTCAGAAATATCTCACGGTCATTGCATATCATTGAATATCTCACTTTTCTTAATGCACAGAATAGTCTACCACAGTATGGAGGTCTTATACCTAACTATTCCTTGTTAATATGCATTTAGTATCTCTCTCTCTTTCACTTTTTGCACTCTTACAATTAATACCTTATCTAAACAACATGGGTTTGAACTGCACAGGTTCACCTACATGTGGATTTGCTTGAGTAAACATGTATTACAGTACTACAAGATACATGGTTGGTTGAATATGTAGATGTGGAACCATGGATATGGAGGGCCAACTGTAAAGTTATATGCAGATTTTTGACTGTGCTGAAGGTCAGTGCCCCTCAACCCCCATGTTGTTCAAGGGTCAACTGTATATCTAATCTTACACATTTGTAAGAATATTTCTGTAAGGCAGATCCCTGGAAATGGCAGCTGGTTCAAAGTGTGTGCCCATTTAAAAATTAGTAGGTTCTTCTAAATTATCCTTCAGAAGATTTGTATTGGGGGATGGTATAAAGTCCTGGGCTCAATCCCAAGCACCTCCAAAAAATAAATTAATACCTAATTACCCCCCAAAGAAAAACAAACACTAAATAAATAAAATGGAAAAAACCCAAAATATTTGTATCAAATTATAATCCCACCAACAGTGTGTAAGAATGCCCTTATCCCTGTACTCCCACTAACATCGCATATTAAAAATCTTTTAATTTGGGCCAATTCGATAGATAAAAAAACTTAAATCTCACCTTTTAATTTCATTGATCACATATGTTTATTAACCTTTTTCATTTTTTTTCTTAGTTGCTTATTTTTAGCATTTGCCCATTTTTCTATGAGGTATTTTTCTTATTGATTTTTAGGAGCTCTTTGTATATTAGTGGTATTAATTATTTGTCAGTTATATTTGTGGCTAATATTTCCCCTCAGTCTTGTTGTTTCTTTCATCTTTTTGATGGTGTATTTCAGAGTATATAAGTTTCAAATTTTTATGTAGTCAAATCTCTTTTTTCTTACATGTTGTGTGGGTTTCATGTCAAACTTAGCAAAGCCTTCCCAATATAAAATTATACAATTTATAAACATACTTTCTCATATTGGCTTATAGTACTGGTATTGCTTTTTTTTTTTAACATTTAGATCTTTAATACATGTAAAGTATTTATTTTGTTTATAGTGTGATATAGGACTCTAATGATATTTTTTTCCAACTGACATAGCCCATTATTTGAATACCATTTATTGAATAGTCCATCCCTACTCTACTCTGCCTTTTTTGTATAAAATTTCTATACTAAAGTGTTAAATTCTAAATTGCTTTTAATCTTTTTAAAGTTGCGTGTTGTTTCACAAGATGTGAAATTGAGCCTTCATGAATTGGATGAACTTTATGTCATCTTTAAGGTACTATTTTCCTTCTTTAAATCAAAAATAATACTCTTAGCAAAACTTTACCACAGCCACTCAACTATTTTGTTTAGAATTATTTTAATAGACATGTTTAAAAGAAAAAAAATCTTATGAAGTTACTTTTTCTGATTTAATGACTTTCCTTTTTTCATTTTTTTAAATAGAAACAGTTGTTTTTTTCTTATTATTGGTGTTTGAGTTCTCCAGTATTGAAGTACCATGATCCCAGTCTGCCATATTTGGAACAGTATCAGATTGACTGCCAGCAGTTCAGAGTGTTGTATCACTTGTTGAGTCCCTGGGCTCATTCTGCAAACAGAGACTCACTAGCTTTATGGACATTCAGACTGTTGGATGAAAACTCTGACTGCCTTATAAACTTCAAAGAATTCTCCTCTGCAATTGGTAGGATTATGTCCGACAATTTTCTTTTTTAAAGCAAAAAAATAAGAATACCTCTAGAAATACTTAGTGCTGCCTATTACTGCCAACTTAGATTTTATCAGCCTAATTTACATTGTCTCCAGCTTTAGCAATAACTGGACCATTTTGTGTGTTTGTTGCTAAATCTAAGTATATTGGTATTTTGCCCCAACCCACCCAGAAAAGCAAGCTGTTGGGTGTTTTAGTGGCTAACATGAAGGAAGAGAATGTCCTGATTTTCCCACACTTGCGCACATTACCGCTCAGTAAAAATCCAACCACATGGCCTAGAAGAGTGGTAGAGAAATACTCAAGGAACATTCTGTTCCTGTAGATAGTCCACCAGTTATATCATTCCTTTGCCTTTCCAGACACCCTAGCATGCTTTCTTATCAGGGATTGCCCCTTGAAGAGGAGTTCTCTCTTCAAATGAAACATAAGGCCTCAGTCAAAAGAAAAAAATTAATTTTAGGTTGAGGTTGTGGGAGAGTTCAGCAGGAGACCATTTAATTTTTTCCCTCTGATAAAGGGTATTTTGCTTACATACTTCAAGGAAAGAATCTGGCTGAGGGGTAGTTGTTCAACTGTTAGCTTAAGTAACTGAATTCTAACCCCTGGCTAGTGTCTGTATCTTAATTAATCTATGTTGCTGGAATTGATTGAATGTTCTTTGGATATGTGATTATTTGCAATTTAATTTTATTGAACAGACATAATGTACAATGGAAGTTTTACTGAGAAGCTTAAGTTGCTTTTTAAGCTGCATATTCCTCCAGGTAAGAGTTTAACAGTTGTTTGTCATGTACAGGAATTGACTCCATTTTAACCAGTATAATTACAGGTATCATTCCATTTTAACAAATAACGTAATTTTCCAAATGATATAAGATCATTGCTTCATTTTGGCCCATGAATCATATTACCAATATTTTTGCTGATAAATAGTTGTGCTGAAACCTGTGGAAGAGATTCTGTACAACAGATTGGTTCGACAAGTTTCCTTCCTGTTAGTGGTCAGTCAATTTAATGATAAATAGTTTGTGTATAAGAACTATCTATTATTTGAATATTGGTATAATGTTGAATCTTTATTATTGTTGTTGTCATTTGAGAGTAGAATTTAACTTTAGACAAACTGCCGAACTTGTGAAGTGCTACAAATTATTCAGAAAAATGAGACCAGGCAGCAGGGATATTAAAAATTTGGAAAAGGAAACAATAAAAGCTAACATTTATTGAGCACTTGCTCTGTCGAGGCATTTGCTTTACATGCATTCTTTTATTTCATTCTCCTGATACCCTTGAAAGGTGGTATTATTCTTTGAATTTTGACAATAAAGAAACTAAGAGTCTGAAAGATTAAATTAATTGCTGAAGATTACATAGCTAATAAATTGTGTACCTGGGATTCAAACTGAGGTCTGACTCCAAGTTCAGATTTCTTTCTTTCTATTCTACTATCGACTGAAAAAACAAAATCCACAACTTAAAAGTTGAGAGTTGTGTTTTATTCAGCAGACTTTCTGAGGACTTCATGCCTGGGAGGTGGCCTCTCAGATCACTCTTAGAGACTGCTCCGAAGAGGTAGGGGAGGAGCCAGGATATATAGGAGTTTTTGCCACAAAGACCAGGTAGTCAGAACATCAAAAGATCACTGGTAATTAAAGAGAACTGGACATCTCAAGTTAATGACTTAGCGCTTTTCCCTGTATGGGAAAATGCAAGAGTCTAGGCTAGTTGAAATCATTCCTTTGCTATCTAAGGCCAGTATCCTGTGCCTCCCACCCTGTATTCCCTCAGGGCTTACCGTCAGGGCGGCTGCAGTGTGATGGCTTGATGACTGCAACATCTTTGTTTACTGATATGGCGATCAACGTTTTTCAATCACACTGCCATACTGCTTTAATGTTACCACAGCCTTCCACTTTGTTTCCCTCTGACGTTAAGAGGCTGCCTTGGCTGCCTTTCCCAGACCAATCCATATTTTGGGAAAACAGTCTTAGGCTTTAAAGGAACATTGCAAAAGTACCTTTTAGCTTAGATAGGGTAATTCACCAAAACAACAACAACAAAACACCTCATAATTTGTATAAAACTACATGTGGGTTCTCTTTTAGAATCTTCCAAGGATAGCTGGGAACTATTCTTTACCAGACCAAAAATCTAAAAGCCGTCTTTAGCCCTTCACAAACTCAAATCACAAACAGCATTAAAAACAAAGGACAAACCAAAAAATTTAATTATGAAGAACTTTGCATTGTCAAGTCAAATTGTCATTAGAATGTCTGATATTGCCGTGGAATGAATATACTTTCCGTAGAAGGATCAAAAATAGAAAAACACTGTTAGAGCAGTCAACTTCATGTTTTCTTTATTACTAAAGATGTTTTCAAATGACTGAGGCCACGTTTTCAGAGATTTCCAAATGCCAGATTTTTTTTATTTCAACTTGTAATGGCTCTTGAAAAACTATTTAAAAATCAAGTAATTTGGAGAAATAATAGAACTCAAAGTGCTCAAATACTCCTTGTTATTTGCTATACAGTATAGTTGTACCACTTCCACATTTCTTCACATATGTCTTTCTTTTACAGGGACCCTTTGTTTAATTCTCTGCCCCCAGATTTAATCGACCCATTATAGGGCTTGTTTCTGTCTCTTATTGTTATAAATGTGATTTGGGTTATCTGTTTTCAGCTTATACTGAAGTCAAGTCTAAGGACCCCTCAAAGTGTGATGAACTTTCCAAGGAAGAATTACTTTATTTCAGTCAGCTCCATGGTAAATATCTGTTTAAAATGTATCTGTTGTGATGGCTAGTCTCTCAGAGATCTTCCTGGCTTAAATATTCTTTACCCAGCTACCACTAGTAAAATTTGGGTTAATTATACCTTATACTTCTTTTGTGCTGTCATAGCACTTAGCCCAGCCCTAAATGCATGGTAAGTATGCCATGAATATTTGACTGGTTAACTAAACTACATTTTGGGTTGTGATTTATGGAATTTCTTACTTATTGGAGAATTAGAAAGAAAATGCATTTTATTTCTACTTTTGTAGCATAAATTTCTAAAATGTATCAGACTGTTTTTCATGCTTTGTTAAAATGCAATGAAGACAATAGAATCTTTGATGATTGAAGGTCATAGCTATTATTCAAACAGTGAATCCTTAATATAAATCACTGTAGGTGTGGGAGACAGGGATGAGTCTGTCTCAAGACATAATTGAGAAGTATTACAAGCTTATTTTTGTGTCTCTTGCTCCTTTTTCATAAATATGAATGTCTTTAGAAGGATATCTTTTTTAATGTATGTTTATGATTACTCTGTGTTAGTGTTTGAACATTAAGTTCAAAGAGACCTTTACCAATCATCTAGTCAAGTCCCTTAATTATGTAGAGGGCACTTGAGGCCCAGAAAGGAGACATGACTTGTGCAAGATTTTTCAGTGAGGTTTTACCACAGTCAGGACTAGTAGCTCAGGCTTTTGACTTCCAGTATGTTTTTATCCTAGTAATAGAATTAATACAATTTTTTTATTCTTTTTTTTAAATGGTGGTAATAGGGATTGAACCCAGGACCTCATGCATGCTAAGCGTGCGCTCTACCACTTGAACTATACCCTCCCCACTGAAGCAATACAATTTAATTTGAAGAAAATCATAAGGAAGAAAATACCACATACCACCTAGAAATAAATTGTATTTATTTATTAATGTATACCAATAAATATTTGATATATTTCCTTCTAAGATTTTTTTTCATACGGATTTTTCCTCAGTGTTCTTGTAAAAGTTCTTAATACTTTGTCTTCTAATGATAGGAGGTCAGATTAGCTATAATTGGTTTGCTGAATTGAAGAAAATAACACGTGCTTGTAAGTCTTTATATAAAATATTATTTTATTTTCAAAAGGTATTTGTTAAATATTTTACAAAATGTGATTGTCCTCTTTTCCTCTAGTTTCCAAGCCTGCAAAGGAGAAGGAAGCAGAATCAGTAAAAAAAAGCCCTGAAAAAGGTATATGATCTAGGAGTTACTTAGTTTAAGTTACTGTTTTTGTAAATAGTGTTAACTACACAAAAGGGAAACATGGATTTCCTTTAAAGTCTATTGATTTGTCCTGAGAGCTTTTTCAGTTCCTTTGTGTTAGTTTCACAATTTATTCTTTCTTCTCTTGATAGTCTTAGAAGTTATAGAAAATATAATAGTATATGACCCATATTAATTTAATTTTATTATTCTGAAAATATTTACTTTAATTACATAAGTAATAGATAATCTTTATAAAAGAAATTTAAATGTACTGAAATCCTCATACCCGCCCCCCCAACCTCACCCTGAAGTAAACATGAAAACATTTTGGTCTATAATTTTTCTAGACCTGTTTCTATGTATAAACAAATATAAATAGACATCTCTCTTTTTTAAAAAAAAGAAACATTTCATAAATACTCTTCTGCAGTTTGCTCTTTTGATTTTATGGTATATCATGAACATCTTTTCATGTCAGTACATTTGGATCTGTCTTTTTGATGGGTACAGAGTATTCCACTATTTGGTTGTACCATCAATTATTTCAGTAACTAGCTCAATATTGATGAACATTTAGGTTGTTTCCAATTAATTATACTGCAATCTATGGTCCAACAAACATTTTTATACTTACATTTTAGGATACTTTTGCACCTGTTTCTTTAGGATAAGATAAATTAATAGAGGTATGAGAATGCTGGGTCACAAAGAATGTGCACATTTAATATTTTGATAGAGGCTGTCAGATTGTTCTCCAAAAGTCCATCATTCTTCCTGTGTTTTTGAGTAATATTTAGTTAAAAATAAGGAATTGCTGAATATGCCAGCTTCACCAGGTTGTTCAGTATATCCTAGTTTTTCAAGAGATCTAAATTATTAGTAATAAAGTCACATTAATAACATTATAATTAAACTATTCAAAGGAATGAATGAATAAGTACTGTTTTGAATTTTTGAAAAAGAGCCACCATAGACCACTTTGGTATCTGCATATTAAGAACATCATATAGAACCTATTTTAAACTTAGTGGGATGCATGAGAAAGTCTACATGAGCTTTACATCATCAAGCCAGGGTGTACTGTTTAATCTAAAATGTATTCTTCTCCCTCTCTACTCACATCTTCCCTAGTCCCCAACCTTTCAAAAGTAGGTTTTGGTTGAATGGAAGTGGAGTATGTATTTTGAGAGACAGTGAGTGAAATAAAAGGTTTAGTCAGATCAAATTCTGGAGTAAAACAAAAGTAGAGTTTTATATCTCAATGAAATATCTTTCAATCATAATTGTTCTTTTCGGGTATTAGGAAAATATAGTTGAATTTTCATTATGAAATGGTTTTATTCCCCTCATTCAGGAAAAGGAAAAGTTGATATTCAAGCATATCTAAGTCAGTGGCAAGATGAGCTTTTAAAAAAAGAAGACAACATTAAGGATTTACCAAGAATGAATCAGGTATAGTATTTTCAAAGAAAAATCCTGGTTTTCTTGTGAGATTTTTTTTAATGAATGTGGGTGTATCCAGATCTAAAATAAAATAGCTAACATGCTATTATAAAAATAAATAATTTTTGTATTCTCTCTGTAAGTTTCATATGAGCATAAAAGAATGGGAGTAAATTTTTAAATTATTTTCTTCTTTAAACACAAATGCATCTAGAGTTTCAAAACAGGTTTTTAAATTAAATTTTTTAATTAAAATCTTTTGGTGTAGATACTGAGGATTCCCACAACTTTACCAAAATGAGAAATATGAAATAATTTAGTTTTTCTCAATGGGCTAATTTGATAGTTGAGTAAGTACTTTTTTAAAAAATTAATCAACATGATATATTTATTCTAAATTTCTAATAAACAAACAGTACTACAGACTAAGGAAGAAAGATAAATAAAACTTAAAAGTTTGGTACCATATATTTTTATACCTTTTTATTTGCTTTTTATTTATAGATAAACTTTTCTAGTAGGATGATTGGTTTATAGGACTTTTGTGTTGGAATAATTGTTTTTCTTAATTGACAAATAGCTTCTAGAAATATCTAGGGTCAACTAGCAGACAGTCCAGTTTATTTCTCTACTTGGGCTTCACCTTAGCCTTTAAAGAGAAACATGGCCAAATGGGCTCCTTCCTTAGAGCTACCTTGTACTACTAGGTAGGTCCCCAAACATTCTTCCTTAAATTTAAGTCATCCTAATTGTGCTGCCCACTCTATCTTTTTGGGGAGATCAGGGGAACTCATTCCCAATCTGTTCAGTAAGATTGGTTAATGAATGAATGATTTCCATGTAAGGAAATGTGAGACTTTGCCTAGTCAGAAATACCACTTAACATTGAAGGAATGTTGGCAGATATTGTCCAGGAATTATTATATATATAATATATGTATATGATTTTCTATTATTAGGCAGTAAATGAGAAGGCTTAGTGGAATTTCCTTTCATGGTTCATACCCATCTTTCTAGAACCAAGATTTATTTGGGGATTAATCATCAGTTCTTATAACTTCTGTGGTGAAGGTTATACGGTACAAATTCTTAATAGAAGACTATTCACTTCTAAGTTCTCTTTATATTTGCTAAATCTAATATCAAGTGTGATTTTTCTAACTTGTGTCTTCTAGTCACAATTTATCCAGTTTTCAAAGACTCTATATAACTTATTTCATGAGGACCCTGACGAAGAGTCATTGTATCAGGCCATTGCTGTTGTAACCAGCCTTTTGCTCAGGATGGAAGAAGTGGGAAGGAAACTACAAAGCCCTCAGTCATCAGCCAAAGGATTCTCTAGTGCAGTGGGTGCTTCCAGAGGATCCAGTGAGGGACAAACAGAGAGCCACTTGGAGAAAGAGCCCTTCTCTCTCAGGGAAGACCCTCAGTGGTCATTTGCATTTGAACAGATTCTTGCATCTTTGTTGAATGAACCAGCATTGGTAAAGTTTTTTGAGAAACCCATAGATGTAAAAGCCAAACTAGAAAATGCAAAAACCTCTCAACTAAGTTCTAGAACCAAGATGTAAGTCTCTTAACAGGAATTGCCTATTATAGACAAGTTTACCAAGGTTCTTGTAGCTGTCAGCTTGATTCCTGGGAGTAGAGATCAAGGATTTATCTTGTTACCAATGTGTCTGAAGTTTTAAAAAAAAGATACTTGGAAGCACAATGATTCATTCCTTTGTGGTAATATTCAATTTTGATATTCTCTAATACAAATATACTTTTTATATTTCACAAGATGAGCAATATCGGGGAGTATGCTAAATATTGCCACCAGAGGGCACCACCACCCCACTTTTAGTAAGGAAATCACTAGTTTGTGCTGCTTTTTACATATGAATTACTAATGATTTTTGAAAATGTGGTGTTATGTTTGTGTATTAGTGATGCTGACTTGTCATATTGATAAATCCTACTTTCCAAATTGCCCCAGTTCTGTTAGAATGCTTTAGAAAGCAGGCTCTTAGATCTATAGCCTTAATCAATTATCTAGAAGATTGCCATATGGGAATCTCATTTTCAAGTTATCTAACTGAAATAATATTAACTTTTTAAAGTTAATCTCTTTCAGTCTTCTGATAATAAATGGTTTTTCAGTAACTTCTACATTCTCCCTACCTGAGCAGTTCAGAAGCTGCTGACTCACACTTCTAGCTCTGTTACTGATGAAAATAAAGAACTCAAAACTCTGGGCTGATATAAGGAAGAACAATATTGGATTTGGATTGGAGCTGTCTAAAGCCAGCCAGTTCAGAAGGGTTAATGCACAGTACAATTAACTGTGTATAAGATCTCTCATTAGACTGAAAAATTACTTGAAATTCTGAGCACTGCTGTTTGTGGCATTTGTCTAAGAGTACTTGTGACTGCTTTGGTTCTAGTTTCAGATTTGGGATTCTCACCAGTCGTATTTTAAGTTACATTAGAGAGACTGAATGATTGTATCAGTCTGGCAAATTCATAAAGGATACAGGCATACATCGTTTTATCGCACCTTGCTTTATTGCTTTTCACAGATACTAGTTTTATTGAAAACTGAAGGCTCATGGCAACCCTGCATTGAGCAAGTCTATCAGTGCCAATTTTCCAATAGCATTTGCTCACTTTGCATCTGTCACATTTTGTTAATTCTTGCAATGTTGGAAACTTTTTCATTATTATTATATTTGTTACGATGGTCTGTGATCAGTGATCTGTGATGTTACTGTTAGACTCACTGAGGGCTCAGGTGATGTTTAGCACTTTTTAGTAATACAGCAGTTTTAATTAAGGTATGTGCATTGTTTTGTTAAACATAATGGTATTGCCACACTTAATACACTACACTGTAGTGTCAAACGTAATTTTTATATGCCCTGGGAAACCAGAAAATTCATGTGACTCGCTGTATTGCAGTACTCGCTTTTATTGAGGTGATCCAGAACTGAACCTGCAACATCCAAGTTGTGCCTGTACTTGTGTGTAATGATCATTAAGATGATGTATAGAGTTTCCGGCATCTGTCTAAACAGTTGTGATCAATCTGATTTAGATGTCTAATTTCTATATACTTTATGCTGCTTATATTTCAGTCATTACGATGAAAGTTCATTTAGAGATAATGGGCTTTGTTAGCACTTTAAAGAAAACACACACACACTCGTCCAATCTTCTGTGCTGTTTCTGACAAGAGCAATTTATTAATCAGTTGACTTAGGAAATTATGGGAAGAAGCCATCTACTGGAACTTCTTTCTTCAAAAAAAGACTTTGGTTTTAAAGCCTTTTGTCTTTTCAGATTTGAAACAGTGAAAGGGCAGACATCCTTTAGAATGACCCAAGAAGTCTCCGTTTTTGGAAAAGAATTGGTATAGTGAGCCTTTGGCAAGATTCCACCATGAACAGGGCCTAACACAGAGGGCCTCATCAGCACGGAATATTCAAGAATATTTTCAAGAGAGATTTTCAGAGAGATTCAAAAATTTTCAAGTTGACTTTTTGAAAATTTTACAAATTGGGCTTGGCCAAACACTTACTAGTGGTGTCTTTAAAATTATTTTGTCAACCTCATCTTTTCAAGGAAATTACCACTTAAAGAGATAGTTGGTAAATAAGCATCTGTGCCTTTTCTCAGAAATGATTTGCCTGAAACATGTACACATTTTAGAGTGAGCAGTTTATATGTGAACTATCACACATCAGCTATTAAGCAGTGATTGTTCAATTACACTACAGTAGCTCTAAAAACCCAAGGTTCTATGCTTATATACAGAGGCACTATTGCACATACTTTGTTGAATATTTATCAATTGTATTTACAAAAATGATACTTTCTTAAGATCATATGTTAATGTTTGATATGACTTTAAAATCAAAATATTGAAGATTACTTAGTATTGTATTTTAGCCTAGATTAATTAAAATTGAATACCTAAAGAGATTTTTGAGTTGCAGAAAGATTATAAATGCAAGTTAAAGAGACATTTATTTTCTGAGTCTGAAGGAGAAATAAGCTGAACACATAGTTTTGTAGTTGCTACCTTGTTAAGCAAATGAGTTGTTCTTAATATTTAAAATTTTACATAGTTGTGTCACACTGAACCAGTGCATTATACCTTATACATTAAATGTTATGAGGTGGCTTTACTTGTCTTTATAAAAATAAATGTTACAAATCTGTTATAATAAACATGAAAAATGGCTTACTTAAAGATCTTACTATCATTATGATGACATCTTTTTATTTCTACTTAACTCAGTTACCCCTTAAGGACTTCCCTCCTGTGTTAGTTAAGGTTCAGTTGCAGAGAACAGAATTCACCATGATTAGTTTAGGCAGGACAAGATTTATTGCCAGACATAAAGTGGCTTACAGAATTATCAAGAGGACTGACTCTAAATTGAGCTTTTGAGAACAACTTCCAAAGCTATACCACAGAACCAGGCCACCAAGGGAGTTGCTAATTCTTCTGCAATCAGGAAACTGCTGCTTCTACTGCCATGATGAAAAGCCAACACTACAGCTGCTATCTCCAGAAGTACCCTCCACCTGCTATGATTTATACCAGCAAAATAGATGCCAAGTATCCTGCCTCTCAGCACCCACAGTCTAGTGACTATATTGCAGTAGAACAACCAGACATCTTCACAACCACGTTTACCAGCAGAAATGGCATAAGCATAGCCTCCATTTCCCTTCTGCCATTTAAGTCTCATGAGTGTGCATCTGGCTGGCCCATAATATATCCAGAATCCTAGTTGCAAGGGAATCTGGGAAACGTGCTCTTTGCTTTTTAGCCTCTGCAGTACAGGATGGCACGCTGAGAGGCTGGAATGAACACTGAGCAACGTATTTGATTTCTATTGCTCTGCAACAAATGATCACCATTTCAATCATCTCACCCATTCTCTCACCATTTCAATGGGTCAGGACTCTGGGCTCAGCTTAGCTGTGTCCTCTGCTTAGGATCTCACAAGGCTGCAAAACCAGGGTGTCAACTAAGCTGGCTCTCATGTGGAGGCTTAATTGGGAAAGGATCCACTTCGGAGCTCACTTAGGCTGTTGGTAGAATTCATTTCCATATAGTTATAGGTCCTGAGGCCCCACCTTCTTCCAGATAGTCGGCTAATGCCCCCCCCCCCAAGTTCCTAGAGGCTTTGCTAGGCTCCCCGCAACTGCCCTCAGCTTCTTCAGGCTACCCAGCCTTGCCATGTGGGCTTCCCCCAAATGGCCACTTCCTTCATCAATCCAGCAAGGAGAGTCTCTAAAGCAAGCCTACCAGCAGGACAGTGTCTTATATACATTATGTATATATGTATTATGTGTGTGTGTGTGTATATATAATTTCTTATATACATAATATATATTCTACCAGCAGGACAGTGTCTTATAATCTAACAGTGGTGACATATCCCCTTTGCTGTAATCTGTTGGTTAAAGGCAAGTCACAGGTCCCGCCCACTTTCAAGGGGAGAGACTTACACAAGGGCATGAACATCAGGAGGCAGGGATTACAGGTGTGCACAGTAGAGTCTGTCGACCACAAGCACCTACCTATGTATCCACCTCTTTTCCCATGCAGCACCCCCTTCTTCCCATACTTCTATATAACGGCTAATAGTGTTAATAGCATGCTGCTGCCTATCATGACAAATCTCCTTCATACCAACAAAAATGCACAAATCCTCACTCCTAAGGGAAAACCCAAGTTTCTGTTGGTTACTTGAATCAATCGAGGGGGTAATGTCCATTCGTCCATCCTAACTCAGTCTCAATCCCATCTTGATATTCTGTAACATGTGGACTGAAAAAAAGTTAATTATCATCTACTCACCTTATATAAAATTGTAGAGGAAAAGGGCATAAATGGTTTATTTTTTTCTGATTTCTTATTTTTAAAAATTTTTATTGAAGTCCAGTCAGTTTACAATGTGTCAATTTCTGGTGTACAGCATAATGTTTCAGTCATACATATACATACAGATACTGGGTCTCATATTCTTTTCCATTATAGCTTACTACAAGATATTGAATTCTTTGTGTGATACAGAAGAAACTTGTTCTTTATCTATTTTATATATAGTAGTGAGTATCTGCAAATCTCGAATTCCCAATTTATCCCTTCCCACCCTTCCCACCATCTTTCCCCCCTGGTAACCGTAAGTTTGTTTTCTATGTCTGTGAGTCTGTTTCTGTTTTGTAAGTAAGTTCACTTGTGTCTTTACTTTAGATTCCACATATAAGTGATATCATATGGTATTTTTCTTTCTCTTTCTGGCTTACTTCACTTAGAATGATGATCTCCAGGTCCATTCATGCTGCTGCAAATGGCTTTTTTATGGCTGAGTAGTATTCCATTGCATATATATACCACAACTTCTTAATCCAGTCATCTGTCACATAAATCAATTTTATATAATTATGTACCTAAAAGAGAAAGGGAGAAACTATGAGTAGCTACTATAGCCCTCATTTCTTCAACTGGTCATGAGGCCATGAGTGGTGTTTTTTGGGGGGTGGTTATAAATTATCATTCAATAAATTAACTTCTTTTTGGTGTACACATCTGTGAATTTTGAACATGGGTGTATATTCCTCTAACCATCACCACAATTAGAATACAGAACAGTTCCATCACCCAAAAACCTCTCATGCCATCCCTTCACAGTGACACTCTCTCCCCAACCCTAACAACCAATCATCAGTTTTCTGCCCATCATACAAAAGACCAGATGTTTGCTTTCCCAGAATCTCCACCCCTGGTAGCAACATGACCAAGGATTGGTCAATCAGATGTTTCTGCCTGGAATTTCTCAATATATAGCAGAGCAGGAGGGAAAATGGAGAATGCATTCTGGTGGCAGGGGTGGCATCTTCACATCAACACTTTGGTTCTGAAGTAGGACTTAAAAGTACCTTTGGATGCCCAGACTACATCCTCCTTTTTTGGGTGGGAGGAGCTTCATGGATCTGTGAGCCCAACAGTTCAATAAAGTCTTTTTCTGCTTTGCCAGCCAGAATCCATTTCTTTGGCTATCTAAAGTAAGATTGATAACATGTGACACTGGGAGCCCGGCCACAATCCCTCGAGGCAAGGCAAGCAGATTATCCTGGTAGCTATATTCCTAGGCTTACAATCACTGGCAGAAGGGCATTGTATCCTTAATCTCACATTATACTGCAGCTTCCATTTCTGTCATCAGAACTACATCTTTTTCCCCTTCCCAGAAGCACCAAGCAGTAGATTTCCTAGCTTCTAATTCGACTTGTCTTCCTTTGCAGGTAATGTCTTATTCTTTGTGGCTGCTTTTAAGATCTTTGTGTTTCTAGTGTTCTATAGTTTCTTATGATTTATCTAGCTTTAAAAAAAATCCTGTTTGCTATTAATTATTAAATTTTGATTATCACCTATCATTGTCCAAGACCTGCATACTTGGCACAGGTCAGACAGGCAAGTTAAAATGAGGATGTAATAGAAATCACCTCCCACCTCCCATACACACACACATCCTTCAGCTCTTTGGTGGGCATTCATCTCTGTGATTTCCCCTTGGGATACAGTATTGACAGGTACACTGAATTCTACTTGGCCTTTTCTACCATAAATAACCCTTACTGTACTGGTCAGGGAGCAAATGTGATAGATCTGCCAGTTGCTGAGTAATGCTGTTTCAAATGTTCATTCATAAACTAAGAACCGTATAATGCATTTGCAGATCCACTGAACCTAGTGCAAATGGATTCAGGATAAAATTATGTTTCTTAACTCCATAAGCCCTGACTCTGACCAGTGGATGACCGTTGTGTTCTAAATGCTCCCCCCACCCAACCTCCTTGCCACCAGCCCCAGATGAATATGAATTCAGAGTCAGTATCCAATAATTTCTGGAAAGTATGAGTGTTTCCAGTTGCCCAGTGTTGGCTACCCCAGTAAGCAACCACAGGCCCCTCTCACTAGAAGAAGGAAAGAGGAAAGCTAGGAAGAAAGTCTACAACACATGCTTATGGTATTGCTGAGTTCTTCCTCAATGGTACCTGGCTTTCCCTCCCAGGGCCTCTGGGTGTGTGAACTGATTCAGGTCTGCAGACTTAGGTGAGAGGCCATGAATCTCCACCATAGTTACTCAAATTAGATCTTTATTTACCAGACAGAAACGTTTTGGATATACAGACGAAGTAAAGAATTAGTAGACTGCTCATCTAATTCCAGCTAAGGGATCTGAAGAACAATTAGCCATTACCAAACTTCTCTGCGGGTCAAAACATTCAGATAACTTCTCTGGCCATGCTTCCGTCACGCAACCCACGCTCAACCCTGTCTCTGGTCATTGACTGTTGCTGCTTGGTCCCTTCCATTCTAAGATCTCATCGTTCTCATTGAAATGAACAAGTTCCTTTCAGTGGCAGCATCCCTCACCGCTATCTCTGGTCTACTGAAGACTACCACTGTAGCATGTTCCAGGAGTAATAGGGCTCCTCTCATCAATGTATATTTCCATGTCTTGGGGAAGAGAACATCCCCTAGGTCCTATTGGGGGACTTGGTTAGGATGTAGATGAGTGGGTCATGTATCATAAATGTATTCCAATGTTCCTATTTCCTTAAGTCTTTGGAGTACTTCCTCTACATTATACTAAGGATATCTGGCATATCAACTTCATTTAATATGGGCTAACTTTCAGCCTTGACTTCAATCAACCAAGTAAATAGAACCACTTCCAATTGTGCAAGCTAGTAATTGAATCCAGAATCTCTGGTAAGTATTCAGGTGTTGATATATTTAACTCAATCTAAAGTTACATTTTCCATGGTATAGCATCCTCAAAATACATTCCCACACATATTCTCCAAATTTCTGCCATGATAAACTAGCAAAATTTCTCAGTTTCCTCCTTCCAGCTCAGACTTGTATTTGTCTCCTTGGAGCATACTGTGATCTAACTCTAGTTATAGGTCTGGAAGCAAAGAGAGGTAGTAGGGATGGCACATGAGGAAAATTGACATTTCCTTGCAAAGTAACTTTAGGACGTTCAAGCAAAACAGGGCCAGCCTCATCAAACCAGGGATGCTTCCACAGGCAAAGAAGGCTCATTGGTGAAGTACTTAGAGTCATCTGAATTCACCCAAATAGCCTAATTTCTATTCTAGAGGGGCTCACTCTAACCAAATAAATGCTCTTACTTTCACAAAAGTGACCCCTGACAAGGCTGTGAGTTTAATGTATATTGTAATTCAAAAACTCAAAAGGTAAGACTAATTTTCAGCTATGACAGCTCTATGTCAACAAGAGCTAAGAGAATAGAAACTTGTTTTGTTTCTTGAGCTGGGAATTTAAATCTTAAGATTGCCACTTTCTTAAATGTCTAGAGCACAGTTTGAAGTCATCCTACTCCATAGTTCTTGGGTTTATTATTACTGCCAAAATAACCTGTAGGAGCAGCTACTTAGTCCATCAAGCCTTGCCTTCAGTAGGCACGTCATTGTAGATGCACACCAGTAAGAATTCGGTTGGTTTGCCATTATGTGTCATCAACAACCAGCATCTCATCTTCAAATATTAACAGACTTATCACTGCTTTCAAATCTAATCAGGCTATCTAATCGATTCCAGTTTCCCATTTTCTTGAAACACTATCACCTCTGAGCACTTGTGGTAGGTACTACATCCTTCATTGGTCAGGGTTCAGTTTCAGAGGACAGAAGCCACTCAAGTTAGTCTAAGGAGGAAGCAATTTATTACAGAGTATCAAATGGTGTGTAGAATTGTTCAGGAGGGCTGAAGAAACATGCTGTGTTGAGCTTTCAAGAATGATTCTCAAGGCTACACAAAACCAAGACATCAAAGAGCATTGCTGTATCTCCATATAGTCAAGAAATTTCTGGCTCTGGAACCTTGTTACTATTACCACAATCTGGAAGCCATTACTACCGCTACCAGCTGCAGAAACATGCCACATACAGTTCAACTTGCACCAGCAAAAATAGGTGCCACATGCACTGCCTGCTGACTCCCGCGTAGTTAATGACTGGCCCCTGGGACCTCTGTTAACCCTCCCAGAAAATAACTACACATCTCAACTCCTGTGTTTGGTGGCAGAAATGAAGCCAAAGCCATGTTACACCTTTCCAATCTCATGCTTGTGCATCTGATCAGCTGAACCTAAATCATATTCAGAATCTCAGCTGCAAGGAATTCTGGAAAACGTGTGTGTGTCTGTGTGTGTGTGTACTTTCTAGCAACTACATTACATGATGACACCTTAGTATGAAGGTGGAATGGAGTTGAACACCAAGCCACCATATCTACCCTAGCCCTCATCAAAGATTTAGTATATTTGGCTTGCACCCCAATTCCAGGATCACAGGAAACTCAGAGTTCTTTCTGTGATTTTGTCTCTATTGTCTTGTGTGTCTCTGAAATTTTTCTCTGTTTCTAAATGCACAACAGGCTTTCTGGTGCCTCTAATCAGAACCTGGCCCCAAACCCCACCCCGCTCAACATCTTCTAAAATTAATCAAAACCCAAAAAGCATATGATGATTTTTTTATTCTTCCTCAAGATTTGTGAGGTTATAGGAGAGAAAGGCCATATCAAGGAGCACATGGACATCTGCCATGTCACTGGCCCCAGGACTTTTCCTAACTTTTTCTTGAAGCTGATCACTCAAGTTCACGTCCTTCCACAAGTCCACACTCTCCATATATTATTCTCCATGTGATACTTTTAATAATTCTATTTTCATTCCCATGACTCTGGTTTTATTTTACTTTTTATGTTTCAGCAAACTTTTTAGTCAGTTGGGATTTCTCCTACTATTTTTAGTGTTGTTCTTGTGCCTGTGGTCATTCTTTTATAGATTATTTGCAAATTTTCCCACCATTTTGGAGAATTTAAAAAGAATTTCTGGTATCTTTTTGGAATTTAAATAGTGTGAGTCCTTAAAGTGGTTTCTAGTGGGGTGGGGGGAATCCATTTTCCTAACATGCTGAGTACATTCAGAGTGGCATAATATGTTCATTTTACTCAAATGCACGGGCAGCCTAGGTATGGAGAAATAGCATGAACAAAGGATTTTGTAAGCCACTGCCAGTGGCAACTACCAAAATTCACCACTCCTATCAATTCAAGCAAAGCTACTGCTCCCATATCCACAATTTTGTGTACCAAGCCTCTTGGACAGCTTCTCCAAGTAATTAGGAATGGAGTATCCAGGAAAGTTGGGCAGACAAAAAAGTGGAAATATTTCAGTTCCCTCAAGGAATGAAGCCACGAGCCTCAGCTCCTCTAGTAATTTACCTGAACAGCTTTTATGCCAGGTCTCCAAGGTTTTCTCCCAGAAATTTCAGGGGCTTGTGCCTGCATTTCGAAAGGCAGGCTATTCTACTGAGGTTCCTCTCACAGTGCTTATTAAAATCCAAATGTATATAACATTTTACAATTTTCAGAGTGGTTTCATCATTTAACTACCCACTCAAACCTCATTTCCAACAAACCTAAGAGGTTGACAGGCTAAGGACTATCCCCATTTTCAAGATGAGGAAATGAAATCAGTTGTCCGACATATTACAGACAATAAATGACAGAACCTGAACAAGTACCTGAGTGAAGTCTCGTGATTCCAGTCCCCTTTCCTTCCCACAACACTGCCCTCACCCCAGAAAATATTCACTATTAATAAAATCTGATAGTTTACAAAGAATGGATTTTTATTTTAAACCTTTCTTACCTATGGAAATTGTCATTGATTTTCCAAAAGCGGTTTGATAATTAAACAAAGTCCCATGGATCTGTTTGAGCAGGGGAAATGTTCCATTAGCCCAAGGCAAAACTCCCAGGGTCACAGTTTCACAACATAATCCCGTCACTTCTGGGTGTCCGTGAAAGAGATACACACAACTAGAAGCTCAATATGAAATTTGAGTTAAAATTGAATTTGCCTTCCCACCCCGACCCGAGATCCTCAGAGATCAGGGGAAGGTGAGGGAATTGAACAAATACACCCTCTCTGTCCAGCGTAGACATAGGCTGGGATGAGACTCTGACCCTGGGCAAACCTTCTTAGGTATTGTGGGTTCAAGGGGGTCTTCTCATGCCTGAATCCCACTCTTCCCCCTTCTTCTCTCCCAGGCTTTCCACTGAGAAAGCTATATTCACAGGGAGCGATTAGAACAGCAAGCAAGTGTCATTAACAACAGCTTGATTCGAGAACGCAGCATATGCTTGGTAACCCCTCTTCCCCTCTTTCTATCTTTCTGTTGTCGGGTTCTCTGGTTTGACAAATGGATTGGAAAATGCAATTTAAGCTACTCCTTTCCCGCTGAATCTGAGATGCTAAGGTCTTCAGAACAAATGCAGCCTGACCTAATCATCCGGAGTCGGTAAAAACAACATACAGTCACTGATGTATGGTGCTTTTCACCATGATGACCCTGCTCGGTGGCAAGATGTAGCCTAGTAATTCATCTCAGACCAATCAGATTAGCAATTCATGTGCCATAAAGTCTCAGAAAGAGGTTTATCAAACACCAGAATTGTAGGTGATAGAATTTGCTCTTCACCAGGGACCGAGGCTGAAGCACGGAGAGAGGGTTAAAAATGTTCTCCTTCCCTCACATTAGAGAGCGTGTACTTGCTGCTACACCACATATGTCTGCTGGGGAGGAGTTGATTTCCAGGCTGGCTCCCTCTCGCGTTGCCATGGTGATGACAGAGTGAAGAGCGGGTAACAGCAGAAAGAGAAATTCAGTGACACCCAGAGATCCTGTACTCCAGGGGGAAGTAACATGATTCCTCTTGCGGCAGAACCAAGCTTGCCAGGGTTTCTGTGTAACATAGGGCCTGAGGAGGCGGTCTGTGGGCTCAGTGATTTGTTATCTCAGCAGGGTTCATGCAGTTGCCAGTGTGTCAGAATGGGAGGAGCCCAGCCTCTGGTACTGACACCCAAGCCTGCATTCTCTCCCCACCATAGTCACGTCAAGGGACCCTGAGAACTATTATCATACTGCTTCCCTTTGTGCCTGCAAACAGGTGCTGCTGTCAGGACCCACATGGATGACACACATCAACACCTCCCAATCTTCATCCTGACTCAGGGCAGAGTTGCCCTTTTGAGTCCTTGACAGCTCCGTCCAACATGAGCAGAATGGCTAAATCAAGTTGGCTGTGAGTACGGGACAGCAGTTAATTTCTCAGCAGTGCCTGCAGCTTGGCTGGGGAGATAATGTTCATCTCTCCTCAAACCTGTCATCTGACATTTCATTCTTGGCATGTGTTGGAGATGTGGCTGTCTTGGGTCACCGGTCCTAGTCACTTGCTGTCATTTCTTTGAGGAAAAGAACACAGTTTGACAGTTTACAAGGGAGACAGCCTTGGCCCCGGTAGAAGCAGGAAACCCACTGTCAGAGTGCAGTGATGTGACTTCCAAACAACAAGCCGCATCCTGCGTTATAGGTGCTTCATGTTCCGCCAGAGCTCAGGGCCCTGGATGATTGCTAGGGCCGGTAGGAAGGCAATGGACTCAACACAAGATTCTGGGATCTAGTCTTGACTCCTGTACTGACTTGCCGTGCAACCTTCAGCAAGTGACTTCTCTTCCCATCATCTTCAATTTCCTCACTGAAAAATGGGACTATCTCCTGGGGAGTAATGAGAGATTCAAATGCGATCACAGAGGTCAGGCTGCTCTGAAGCACAGAAAGAGCCCAGCACATGTGCAAAGCAAGCTTACTAACATTCACAGGCCAGTGAAGGACAAGGATGTGCAGTCCAAGACTCTTGAAACTATGCATGGAGAAAAGCCAGTGTCTCGCCCACAAGCCTTAGGTGTATTGACAGTGCCTTCCTTGAGGCAAGACAGTGGGCTTGGGGACCCCAGGGACCTCAGAGAGCTAGATAGTGAAGTTACAGGGAGTCAAAGATGTAACTACTAAAATGATAGCTTGTGTAAAAAAAGGAAAATGATTATATACTATATGCACACATATGTATACGCGTGTGCACACACACTACACACACATTTTTATCTCACATCTGTAATGTGCCAAGGACTCTGCTAAGTCCTTGACATGTATTATCTCATTTAATCCTAGCAATTATCCTGTGAAATTACTATTACTACCATCCCTATCTTATAGATGGAGAAACCGAGGCTTAGAGACTATTTTGCCCACCATCACTTAGCTAGCAAAGACCCAGTATTTGAAACCCAGGTCGAGTCTGACTCCAGAGCCTGTCCCCATAACTGCCTGGCACTAAGTTGCTGGCCATAGAATCCTCTGGGCGTGCGGGTCTCCCCATCCTGTGCCTATTTCAGAGCTCAGCCACCAGGGGGCGCTGCCTGCCCTACCGTTAACGGACACCAGTTGAATTGCTAGGGGACGTGGGAGCTGGCTGTTCTCGCCCAGGGCTGGAAGACTTCTGGAAGAACCCAGACCCTGACTCCAGGTTGCTCTTGGCTTTTCCCTCAATCCCTTTTAATTCATACTTGGCCCCAGTCCCCAGGTGTCCCCCATGGTGGGGCTAGAAGTGCCTTTGCATGACAGTTTAAGGGCTTTTCTTCCATGCAGGCCACGGGACAGCAGGCAAGCTGCCCTGCTGTGACAGGACTCTCAGTGGGAAGGAGTGGAGGGTGGGAGGAGCCGAGTGGTTAAGAGCCGGGACTCTCTCCCCCAGCTGCCCCACTTCCTGACTGTGCCTTCACCTCTCAGAGCCCGTTTCCCATCTGTAACATGAGGACAGCACTCCCCCCAGTCCTGGGGTTTGCTGAGCCTTGTTCGGGATAGAGTGTGTGTGGTGCTGAGCTCAGTGCCTGGTGCATCTCAGGAGAGTTGGATAATTGGTAGTTCCTCCCTCTGGGTCCAGACTGTCCAGCCAGAAGGAAGCTTGCCCAGCCAGGGCTAGTCCACTCAGAGGCGGCACAGCGCTGAGGGGTGGGAACAGAAGTCCCTCATCGGCCCCTGGCCACTGCTAGGCCAGGACCCCAAAGAGCCCAGGCTCTGTGAGAGGTTGCCACTGCCCGGCAGGAGGCCCCCAAACGGCCCTCCCTTGTGACACCCTTCAGCAGTCCTGAGCTCTCCTTGGCCTGGGGGGTCTCTCTAGCCAGCTGGAACTGAAACCTTTTCTCCCTCACCATCCCACAGATTTCATCCTTCACCGAGCCCTGTGGATTCCACCTCCTGGAAGCCCTGGGGCTCTGCTATGAGACAGACAGGAATTCCAGTCCTGCTACTTATCACTGGCGTAACCTGGGGCAAATGCTGTCACCTCTCAAATGTTGGCTCAGCCATTGATTCTTTGTCTGACCTTGAGCTGATTCCTTCACCTCTCTGAACCTCAGTTTGCTCATTTATAAAATGGGGATAACAATACTACTTATGTCTCAGGCTTGTTGTGAGGATTAAACAATACATGTAAAGTGCCTGGTGGGTAGAAGGCGCTACGAATTACCAGCTGGGTAATTTAGAGCAAGTTAAAAAAAAAACACTCTAAGCTTTAGTTTCCCTAGTTTTACCTGTCCCTCAGGGTTGTCATACTAAAGCAGTTAATCCAGGCAAGGTTTGTAGCCATGCACCCAGTCTGTAGTCAGGACTCAAACACTGTCAGCTGTTGTAACTGTCACCCTCCCAGCCACCCTGCTGCCTTGACCCTTCTGGACAGGAAAGTCCCCCTCGTTCAGCTCAGTGGGTGTTACCACCTCCTACCCACCCACCCCCCCAACTGTGCCTGTGTGGTTATCCGGTGGGGACTTTGTCTCCACGCCTCAGTCTCCCGTTGTAAAATAAGTGGCCTGTGCTCAGGGTTCTGACCTGTCCGGGGCCTGGTCTTGGTAACTGAGTCTTACCCCCGGCTGGGCAGGCTCATAGCAACCTCCAGACCAGCACACAAACCCAGGGACAAAAGCCTTCCTAACTCTTTGTTTTCCTCATTCATAAATGGGCATAATAACTGTGTCTCTCCCCGAGGATGGCTGCGATCACAGTACCAGAGGAGCTCGTGGATGTAACCTGAGTAGCAAGTGCCTGGCTGAGTGCGCTGCTACCGCTTCCTGAGGACTCCCTCTTGGCCAGGTTTTCTACCTGGGTTTATGTGCTTGCGTAGAGGTTGCTACAAGCCTCGCGAGCTGGGGAGTAAACCAAAGACCTAGTAACCGACACCAGGCCCCCGACAGGTCCAAACAGTGAACTCAGGCCACCTAACAGCTTGGACTGGGAGGAGGACTGGCCACCATTTTACAACAGGGGCCAGGGGCGGAGAGGAGACAAAATGCCCAGTAGACAACACACAGGTACAGTTGGGGGAGAGGGGGATTGGTAACACTCACTGGGGTGGGGGAGGGGGCTTTCCTTGCCCAGAGACTGAGGAGCAAATAGGCAACTCTTTCAATGAGCGTGTGTGTGTGTGTGTGTGTGTGTGTCTGTCTGTCTGTCTGTCTGTCTGTCTGTGATACAATAAAGGACGACAGAGATGGTAGGTAGAGGGCTGAGAGCAGAGGGCTGACCTTGACACCGGAAGGGAGTGGATTGATAGAATCAGCAGTGGCAGATATGGGATTGGAACCCAGGTACATCTGCCTCCAAAGCCCATGCTCTTAATCATTACAATGTTAATGCCCGGCACAGAGCAGGTGCTTAATAAAAATTTGTTTAATGAAGGAATTCACACTGCCACTTCTTTCTGGGACTGCTTCTCTCTCCATCTCTACCTGAGCTCATCCTTCAAGGTCCAGCTTTCAAATGAAGCCTCACACTCAACCGATGTGCCCTCTCTGTGTTGTTACGGTTGTGAGGGAAACGGGAGGCATCAGTGTGGGGGTAAGGACGCAGGGAGCACGAGGAGGGGCCAGCTGGTGTGGAGCCAGAGGAAGGACGTGGAGTTTTGCAGATTTTTGCCCCTGAGTTTGTGTGCCAGATTTGAAGTTGCTACAAGTACTGGGTACGCCCATAACAAAGTAACTCACACTGGGCTCTGATTAGTCAGAACAGTGAACTCCAATCACTTAGCAACCATGTGTGGGACGAGGACTGGAAGCCATGTCAGGGCAGGGGCCGGGGAGGGAAGTGACACAAAATGGCTGCCACTGACCAACTGCACATGCGCAGTAAGAGGGAGGTAGGGGGATGTGAGAGGAGCTCGTTCTGAGTTAAGAATTACTGCTCCAAAGGTTTTAGGGTTTTTAAGCCACTGGGGATTTAGGGATTTGTAATTCTATGCTATATAATACCCTAAAACCAAGGATATTGGGATTCCAGGGATTTTAAACCCCTACTACCTACGGTACAAAGACTCGAGCAATTTTTGTGCTATGAAATGCTGGGAGCTTAGGACCCAAAACAAGGATTTTAAACGGAACACTGAACATGTTAAAATACTAATCACCCTTCGACTTCAAATCAATCTTTGTTTAACCCTTGGGATAGTGGTTTTCAAATAATCTTCCCCACAATCTAGGGATCTCTGAAGGTGCCTCCCAGAAAGAGGGTGGAGAGGATTCATTTACAAGAGAGGAGACACCAAAGTAGAAATCCTGCATTTCCCATTGTGGTTCCCACCAGGGCAGATCCATCTTTATTTGGTTTGTTGAGCTTCTGCATTCAATTCAGAAGAAAGGTGTTCCTGCTAAAGCACACAGAAAAATAAGTTTTGAAACCTCTCTCCTGGGAAAAAAGGACCGGAAACTTGTGAAAGTGAGCCTGAAAGCCACATTTGACCTCTGTTTCTTTACTTGTTTATTTAAGGAGGGACAAACACTGCAAAGGTGCTTTGACTGGTAAACTATCAGATGGTGCCAGAGATCAGGTGGAGATGACTGACAAATCCGTGGTGAGTTGAATAAACTAGTCATTAGCTGACTCTAGTCTGTTAGCTCATTTCTGCTATAAAATTCATAATAACCACTACTACAAATATGATTTCTGTCAACACTACCACTGATTGTGTGCTTTTACTATGTGCCAGGAATTGTGCTAAGTATTTTACATATTAGCTCACTGAGTCCTTACAACAACCCCGAGAGGGAGTATCATTACTTTCTCCGATTTACAGATGAGGAGACTGAGGCTCAGAGTGGATAAGTAACTTGCCCAAGGTCATACAGCTAGCACCTGGTAAATTCCACTTAACATACAAGCAGAAACAGAATGGATGACAGGAATTAAAGTGACCAAAGGTCAACTGCCTGGCATCCTTAATTAAGGAAAAAAGTTAAATTTTGACCAATATATGGCACCAGTGGGTGATTTTGGCGGTCTGCTCAAGGCTGTGTTCCATTCAAGGAAGTCCCAGCCAGGGCTCAGAACTATCTTATATTGAGAGAGGAGAGAAAGATGGCCAGCATTTTACTCCTGAATCAGATCATGTTACCCCCTCCTGTCTGTAGCTCAGCAAGGATGTGGGAAGCCAGGAAGTGAGGGGACAGAGGTGGTTCTACCAAGAACTGCTTTTGGAAGACCTGCTAATCTCTTTCCTTCAGCAATTCCTGAGCCCCTCCCTTGTGCCAGGCAGGGTGCTGTGCAAAGAAGCCACACGGAGATATCAAACACAGCCCCATCTGGCTGTCCAGGAAGACCGACAGGTGCTATGGTCGAGGAGGTACTGAATGTATTGGGGCGCCCAGCCTGGGCTTTTGGGTCTGGGGAGCCTTCTCACAGGAGAGGTGGCTGAGCTAATCCTATTGGATGCCTGGGAGTTTATCAGACATACAAAAGTGGAAAAGCATTCTGGACAGAGGATTAAAGCCACAGAAACATTAGAAAGCGTGAAACATTCAAGGACACACAGCATTGGCTTCAGCTGTTGAGAGATGAATCTGAAGAGACAGGCGAGAACCAGGCAATTGGAACCAGGCCTTGCATATCAAGTTGAGCACTTGGTTTGTGAATGGATGAGTAGAGAAGCTATAGCTTCTCAAGCGGACCTGTGATTAAAACAAAAAAAAGTCCAACTGTTGATGAGGCAATGAAGAACCACAGCAGGGCTTTGAGCAGGGGCACAACATGGTGTGATCTGGTGGCCAATGTGGAGGAGGAATTGAAAGGGAACATGCCGGATGGAGGCAAGAAAATGAGGTGGAGAGTGATTGGGACAGGGGTAGCTGAGGGCCTGAGCTGCAGCAGAGACAAAGGGAACTGACAAGATAAACTTGACAGGAATGGTAGCCTCCCAAGCTCCCTCCCCACATACACACACTCATCTCCAAGGCTCGACTGACGCTGCACCTCTCACCTTCCCCCACTCCCAGCCCTACTTCCAACTTTTAAGCTGCCCTCTGGGGGCCTTTTTGTTCCCTTTCCAAGCTGTCTTTCAGTTTTAATCAAGCCTGATTTCACACGTTGACCAAGAGAGCCTGGCCCTCCGTTGGGCCTCCAGTTGTACAGTCCCATGGAGAAAGATCTGTGAACCGACCTCAGAGCAGTAAATTGGCCTTGAGCTGGTCTCTGACCCTCTGCCTGTGGGTTCACAACATGGGCAGAGTTCAGTTAAGAAATCAGTACAGTTCCAGGAAAAAGGTAAACATCATCTAGTTTATTTTTCTCCTGATTCATCTCATGCCAACACACAGACCCCAGTAGATAACAGGCAAGAAGGGGGAGGTCCCCAAAGAAAGCTGATTCTCTAGATGGCCCCTTCCCTTCCTGCCAGGTCCATCAGAAAGGCACCCCAGCTGTGCCTGGGTCAGGTGTTGGTATTGTATCCCTGGAGGTGAAGCCAAAAGTCAGGCATTCCACTGGGAGACAGGACTGGGTGACCACCTGCAAGGCTGGGGAGTCAAAGAGCCCTGAGGAGTGACAGTTCCCCTCCTCATGCACATGCCCTGTCTTGATCTGCTTCCTGGGGGCTTCATAAAGCAAGTCTTCCTTCCCCTAGAGTTCCTAGGACCCTCTCACTGTCAACATAACAGCAACCCAATGAGATGCTGGAGGCCCCGGGCTCACAGGCCAGTTGGGTATAGCCCAGGTGAGCTCGTGACCTGGGGACCCAACTTTCAATCCAGAGACCCGTGCCTGGAGATTCCTGGCTAATTGATGCCCTGGAGCCTTGCTAGGCATGCTGAACCCCAGTCAGACTCTCACCGGCTCAGATGGGACAGGTCTGGGGCAGGAAAGGAGGAGGAGCCGTGGCCATCTGTGGAGCTGACCCTGGTACCTTCACACCCCCTTCTGGCCCCTTTTCATCTGCCTCATCTTCTTTGTCCTCCTCTTCCTCCTCTTCTTCCTCTTTTTCACTGTCTGGGTCCTCATAGAGGTTGATGGTCGCCTGAACAGGGAAGTTCTGTAGTAAAATCTCCCCATCACTGTACAGGTAGTCAAAGGAGCGGGATTTAGGCCAGAAGAGCCTGTGGACGGAAAAGAAACATGGCCCCTAACTTAGACAGGGCTCATATGTGCAGAAGGGTCCATAGGGCCAAGAAGGAAGCCAGCCCCTAAACTCCATCTACCTGCAGTAATGAGGGGAGAGGGAAAGGAAGAAAGAGAGCTTTGTAACAGAACTTTTGGGATTGCTACAGAATGGCTGCAGGCAGGAAAGTGATGTCTGGTGGGCCTAGAGCTGTGGAGAGCCCCATCCCCAGCATGTATCCATCCTGACACACATCCTGCCCCACTACCTCAGAAAGCCTCCAGCCAAGAATTCTCTAGCCCTGTGTCCTCCATCTCTGACTAAGGTTTTCTTCACTGATCCCTCCCATAGGGGCTCATTCTTAGGGTCATTGCCAGTGACTCTGGGGAGGCAACCTTGGCCAAGTCCCTTAATTTCTTTGAGCTTTATTTTCCTGGTCTATGAAATAGTGATCATAGCAGTGCCTCCCTCCTCCTGCTTCACATGGCTGTTGTGAGAAATTAAAGAGCTAATGGAGCTACGTCAAATTCTTAGCTTGGTGCCAGAAGCTTACCTGACGGGGTGATGGAACTCGGAGTCAGCCTTGGTGACCTTGGCACCTGTTGCCCCACCAGTGGCCTGTCCAAAGCAAAAGCTAGCATGTGGCCCAAAGTACATGGCCAGATCACTGCCTCTCCCATATCAGGGGCCAGGAAACTGTAGGTAAGATGATGTGGAAGAGACCTTAGACATCTCTGGGGTCCAGCCCCCGCCTCCTCAACAAGGTGGTCTGTCCTGGTTCTGGTTGAAAAACAAGTGGACAGAGTCTGGGGTGTTGTTTGCTCTCCTGTCCCTGTTCTAACACCTGTTTGGAGACCATCCAGGGGACACAGTTCTACCGGAGCAGCAAATATGCAGGGGTGGGTGGGGGTGGAGAAAGAGCCCTGGGGCTGGGTGCCTGCATCCCTCCCCCACTCTGAGCCTCAGTCTCTTCATCTTCCCAGTTGCCCCAGAAACCTCATCTCTGCCTTACTCCTAGAGCTGTTGTGGGAATCACATGTGGGTGAGGCTGGGAATGGGGCTTTCTTGGGTGGGCAGACCTGGATGGAAGTCAGGGGCTCTCTGGGAAGGGGCCCGGTCAGCGTGAATGCACTCAGCTGTGTGCGCGCGCGAACACATCGAACAAGGGCTCAACCTCACCAAACCCACCGATTTCCTCACCTGCCTTGGGAGGTCGTTTGTAGAGGTCAGCCAGGGCCTCCAAAGACAAGCTCCTCTAGGACAGAGAGGAGAGATCAGTTGGTGGAGAAAAGAAGAGACTGGAACGCGGGCTCCCTGAGATAACAAAGGAGGCCAGCAAAAAACTTGGCTCAGATTCCACCTCCCCCAGGAAGCCTTTCTTTCCTAAGGACCCTGAGGCCAGGTCAGGACAGATGCCTCTCCCCCGTCTCCACTTCAACAGTGTTATCACACTCTTTGGTGATTGTCTGTTTACTTGTCTTAGAGCTTCTTAAGGGTAGATTGATGTTCCATCATATCTAAATCCCCAACACCTAGCTTAATGCCTGGTACACAGTAGGTGTTTCAGTAAATGTTTGTTGACTGTTACACAAAAGAGGGTCAGGTGGAAAATATCTCTCCAAGAAGTAGAGCTCACAGTTCTACCCTCTTCCTGGGCTGGGGAGAGGGGCCAGAAATATTCCTAGGTTCACTGCTTCCCCACTAGACTTCCAGAGGTAGGAAAAAAGCAAATGAAAATCTTATGGTGTGGTCAGGAAAGACAGTCTCCCAGTCACAGGCCTCCTGGGACTTTGGCACTCTTTCCCTGCTCTGCAGTCTAGGTAACATTCAACCCAGGTTTTGTGGCAATCTTCCCTCAGCCCCACTGGGGACTGGACAACTTGGCCCACAAGTCAACTTTGGTGGAGACCACTGTCCCCAAGTCCCCTCCTGCTAGCCAGAGGGATTAGCGAGGTGAAAAGTCGTTTGAGATATCCCAGTCCGAGGGGTGGAGGGGACACCCTGAGGGCTACAAGGCCTTTGCCTTTTCCCTTCACAGAGAACAGGGGTGCCCCGGACATCTCATTTCCCTTTGCCCCCCCAGGAACCCCACTAAGCCTGAGTTCAAGTTGCCAAAGGCCAAGTTCCACTTACCTTTCACTCCCATCTACTTCTTGCCCAGAGGAGAGAAGGGGCGATGGGCTTCCCAGGCCGAGGAGTGCCAGGGGGTCCTGCACTGGGGCTGGAGCCGCGGCCAGGGTCGGGGCTGGGGTGGCAGCGGCCACGGGAGCAGTGGGGTCCATCCTTAGTGTGTGCATGTCACGGCCAAGCAGAATGTGGGGGCTCCTACTTCTCAGAACCGCCCGCACTCTTTTGGCCTTTCCTGGGAGACCCTTTTTAAGGCCTGCCTGGACTAATAAATTATTCAGGGAAGAGCAGGAATGGGATACCTGGGGCAGGGGGTTGGGGGATGGAGATTTAGGAAAAGGGCTCAGGGGAGAGAGCTGTGTTCCTGGGTGTGAAATCTCTCCCAGTTGAATAAACAGAGAGTCAGTGGGGGGTGAGGGGTTTTCTTTACCTCCAAGTCAGAAAGGAAAACACAAAAGGGGCAAATCACACACCATTTGTGCGAATTCCCCAAGGCAGTGGCAGCACCAGACAGGGGGAAGGAGGGAAGCTGGCTGGAAACTGCATCAAGTTATCAGGCACAGAGGGCTGAGTAGACTGGCCCTTAGCAAAAGCCGGTCCCAGCGAGAAAGGACAGCTGACTCGGCTAAGGCGAGTGAGGGATTCGCAGGTTATTTCAGCTCCAACCTCAAAGAGATTTGCCAGGTGGACCTGATACAAGGTGACTGCCATGAGGATACCACCCGCGTTAGAGGAGAGAAAAAGGAGGTTCTGGGTGGGGCACGTCCAGTTGCCTGTGGGGTGAACCTCAGGTCTTCTTTCCACACCCTCCCCTTTACTGGTCAGTTCGTTTGCAGAAGGGCCTGAATCTCCTCTCCAGCCTCAGCAGGAAGGGGTCCGGTAAAGGAACCCAGGCATCATTTCCAGGGTTTCCGGGTACGATGCCAGATCTCAGAGCTCAGTTTCCAGTCTGGGATCCAGGGTGCCGGGGGGGAGGCAGAGCCTGGCCCAGCTGCGAAGGCACCGCAGGACCATCTCTGGCCCCAGGGCCTCGGTTCCCTCACGTGTGAGAGGAGGATGCGAGCCCAGTGGTCCCAAGGGACACAGTCAGCCTGCACACTGTGACGGGGCTGGGCCGATGCGCACTGACCGCGGACGAGCTCAGTGGCTGAGGCACAGTCCTCGGCCTCAGCCAGTCTTCGGGTCCTTTGCCAAAAGGCTTCCAGTTACAACTACTGGCAAGTTCCTTATGCTTTAGAGGTCCTGAAAATATGCCTCTTGACCTCTGTGTTGAGTACCAGCACAGATTTATTTAGCTTCTTGGATATTCATCACAGCCAAGTGTGTAATCGTCAAAAATTAGAAACCACCTCAATGTCCAATCATAGGAAACCAGTTATTAATTAGGGTAAGTCCTTGCAGCCGAATCCTAAGCAGGCATTCACAATCATGTTCCAGGAAGCATGATTATCAACGCAGAAAGGTTAAAAGATCAGATGCTAGAACAGTGTGAATAACTGGATTCAAGGACTTCTTTTGTCTATTCACCTACCGCCTACCTACACCCCACTTCAAATTCCACCTCCTCTGAGTTCTTTGTAGGAAAGGAAAATTGGAAACAACCCAAATGTCTCACTTCAGAACGCTGGCTAAATAAATCATTGAACGGTTCTACAATTTCATATTAAAATTGGCTTGGTAGAAGACTAGGGGAAAAGGTAATATATTGAAGCGTGAAAAAAAAAAAAAAGAAAAAGAAGCCTGTGCACTATAACTTGGAGGTTGATCCTATTTTGGTCAGGAAAAAAAGGTGTAGAATATACAGTATGCAGAAAAAACAGACTTGACTGGTTAGACGAAAGGAAAATGTTACAGTGATCGGTTCTGGCAGTAAGACTGTAGGAGATTTTTAACTTCCTTCTTTAGGCTTTTCTGAATTTTTCTACAAAGTTCCACAAGCCCTGGTGGTAAAAAGTTAAGACCCATAAAAAGAAAAAGAAAGAAATGCTTATCCACAGAGGAGACAAAACTCTTGTGGAAATGACAGCCATTTTCAAATATCTGAGGATGAGACTGCAGTGAGATTGCACTTGTTCTGTGTGACTCCAAAGGGTAGGGCTGAGGCCCAGGGGTAGAAGCTACAGGGAGATACATTTTGCCTCAGTCAAGGGAAAACTTTGCAACAGCCCAGCCACCCCCTAACCCAAAGGCCTGGCACTGGCCCTCAATACACAGAGGTTTATTATATGCTGTGAAATGAGCCTCCTCAGACTGGGCTGAGCCTCTCTGTCCCTGAGTTGTGTAAGTGCAGGCCGGATCCTGGATCCTGGATCCTGGAGAGGAAAATCTTGGTGGGGGCGGTGGTTGGTGAGGAGGACTACTGGGGAACCTGAGTTTCTACAACTCTCTGAGGGTTCTTGCTAAATTTACCTTCGGGAACTGAGAATTTTTTTTGCACTGTGTCTCTGGCTCCGATGAGGGGTGAGACTGATCTGGAAGGAGGTGGCATGCGAAGGAGAAAGAAGCAGCCCTGTAGTCACACCCGGGGATCTTTTTGACCTCTAGGCGGCCATGGACTCTGAAAATAGGCAGGAGGGAGGAAAGAAAGGCAGAAGAGGGAGATACTCGTCCTGAGCCTGGGGCTCATGCCCAGCCAACGCTGAACTTGTGTTCTTCCAGCCACAATCTTTCACAACTGGGGCTGTCCGGAGCCACAGGCCTCGGGGGTTCCCTCATGTCAGCTCCCAGCTTCCTCTCGCGGAGCCCAGATAGCCTTCAGGCCTATCATAATGGATCTTTGTTCTCTCTGCACAATTGCTCTGTCTTGCTTCCTCCTGAGAATTGCCCCAACCTCGTTCAGCTTGTGGAAGATGAAGCCACTGGGCCCTCTTGTTGGCCACTCCCAGGATTTCAGGCCTACAAGGATTGCTGGGCCCAAGTGGGCGCCTGGCTGTCTTCCTTTGCACTCAGCACAGAACAGGAGTGAGGTGGCCAGCAAGGCGACAAGAAAGGTCTGGAACAACCAAAATGAAGAACTTCCTGTCAGGGCAATTATGGTCCTACCTCTGTTTTCCCTAACAGCCCTGTAGTGCTTCTGGGTTTTGTCAGTTGTTGCTTTGGCAGAGCACTCTGAGAGGACTTGGTGCCTCCAATGGCCAGACCCTGCGGGACATTGCCAGGCGAGAGAATGGACTAGAAAGAGGAGCAGACAGTGCCTCAAGGTGCTTACAGCCCAGGGAGGGAGACAAGACCTGCACAGGGGAAGACAGATTCCATCAACCTCAGCTGTGCCTGGTACCCCTCTGCCACCCTTGGGCACGTTCCCTTGTAGACTCCCCAGCCCCAGCCTCCACACTTCCCTGGGCCACGTTCCAAACTTCCTTCAGCTCCCTCCCATGTACCTGCCCCTCCCTCTAGCCCTCTCCCCGCTTGCACACAGAACAACCTCTCCTCTCACTTCCCTGAGAAAACAGAGGCTTTCAAGCGTGAATTACCTCAGTGCCCTGCCCCACCCCCCCAAACTGGCCTGCCTCTCCAACTTCCTTCCCCTCCAGCCCTCCCTTCTCAGGGGACAAGGTGCCCCTCTCGTTAAAGGCTAATCTGTTCACCTGGGCCTTGGCCTCATCCACCTTCCTCCTCTGTGCCCTTCCTCCAGACATTATGGTCCTTCTCTTCAGGAAACTTCAGCTTCTTTCTACCCTCTCTTTCCCTTCGGATCATAAAATGCCTTCTCTGTCATCCCCCAGAACAGGGCCCCTACTTCCCGAGACATGTTCTTTTGCTCCCCGAACTTGCTAGCTCTCTGTCTCGCTCTCAATCTCTTTCTCTCCCCTCCCCTCCCTCCTTCCCTCTCTCCTATCTTTCCTTCACCTGGAGATTTGTTGAAAGTAGAGTGTAGAGTTTTCCCAACTGCCTGTTCGTGCCTCAGCTTAGTGCAGTTTGGCCGCAGCCCCGTCCTCCTCATGAAAGGGCGCTACCAAAGGTCACCAGTGACCTCCTAATTGCCAAGTTCCGTGATCTCTTTGAACTCTGCATAGCCAAAGGCACTGTTGGGCAAGTCCTTATTTCTAAAATTCTCCTTCCTCTCTTGGTCACTCTCTCCTGGCTTTCCTCCTACTTTTGGAACCATTCTTCTGGGTATCTTTTGCTGACCTCCCTTCCTCTGCCCACTCCTCAAATTGCTGGTTCTCAATTACAGTCCACAAGTCAGGCTGATACACAGTAATGTTTTCAATGGGTCACCGCCAAATGGGAAAAGCACCAAAACTGAAGTTTATATATATGTATATATGCATTAATGGTGGTCCTAGGGATTGAACCCAGGAGTTTGTGCATGCTAAGCGTGTACTCTACCACTGAGCTATACCACCCCCCCAAATATCTTCCATTATAAAAAAGTGTCCTTTATTATGACATGATGCCCTTCTGTTTTGTTTTGGTTTTTTTTGGTGTCAAAATATATATAGTCTCTCTCTTTCTCTTTTTTTATTTTTTTGAAATGCTCGCAGTGGTGGAACGTTTCTTTAATGTCCCTACTTGGCAAGATAAAATGTTAATTTCTCCATGTCAGTCCCATTCATGTTGATTGAATGAATGAAAGACTGAGAATTATATTTCCAGCCTGAAACGTTCCTGACAGGCGTCTTGAACTCATACCTGCCTCGGGAACAAGCGTCACACTGGCCCAGCTACGCAAGTGAGAAGCCTCCTCCAGCAAGCCCTGCTGACTGTAGTAGTCACCACCGCTCACATTTGCCTCCTCTGTGTTCCCTCCTCTCCAGGTTGTTTCTTCCATTTTGGCTTCATCCGTCCTCGCTCACCTGGATGCCTGAAACAGCTTCCAGATAGGTTCCCCCATCCTTGACTTGGCCTTAACAGTCCATCCTTCTCACAGCCATCCCAGTGATGTTTCTAAAACACAGCACTGAGAGAAACAAAACAAACAAACAAAAAACCCCAAAACCCCCACAGGGCTGAGTATGCCCCTCCTGTATTTAAACACTTTCAGTGATTCCCAGTTGCCTATGGGAGATGTCTAATCTCCTTTGTGTGGCAGTTGAAGCCCTTTGCTGCCCAAGCCCAGCCTGCCTCTCCAGTCTTCTGCCTCCAGTGCCCCCCACGCACCCTCCTCAGCAGCTCCCCTGTAGAGACCTCCCCTCTATGAACAGGCCACGCCTTTCACCTGGAATCTTTTCACAGTTCAGGGCCTTTGGAGGTCTTAATCCCACCCCATAGAGGGCTTATCATGGAGAACACTGTGGGTCACAACCAGTGGCAGGGCTTAAAATCAATTTAGTGGGTTGCAGCCAGCATTGAACAAAATGAATGAATAGCAAATAGAGGAATGAATTGCATGGGGGTAAGGGTGTATTATTGTTCTGTGAAACTTTTGTTTTAATGATATATCTAGATCTAAATTTAAAGATACACAGATGCATGTCCTGGGTCATGTTGTAAAATACATGTCTTATTGTGGGTCCTGGTCACAAAATTTGACCACACCACAGGGACTAGATGTTATTCTGTGATTCATTTACTTAGTGCCGTTCATGTTAGAGTTCTTGCTCTCCAAATGGGCCTAACCTCACCAGGGAGCTTAACAGAGGTCAGGAGAACAGGTAATCCCTGGGAGACCTCGTGGAAGAGGGGGCAGTCTAGCGGGGCTGGGCTTAAGTAGGCAGAGAGAAGGGGAAATGTAATCTTGGCACAAAAGTAGAGAGTAAGGGGATAGAACATTTGTTAAACATTTATGTACTGGGCACTGTTTTAAGCATTTTGCATGGATTAAGTCTCACAAACAACCCCATGAGGAAGACACGATTTCAAGCCTCATTTATAGGTGAGATTAAAGAACTTGCCTGAGGTCACAGAGTTGAAAGTGACAAGGCACGGATTTGAACTTGGGGAGTCTCTGGGCTCTGAACCACCACTGGGGGCTGGTGCAGAGAAGCCCCCTACTCCGTACAGGGGATATGGAGGGTCTAGGCCAGCAGGAAACAGGAGGAGGACCTGGAATGCCAGGCTGAAAGTCCCTGAACAGGCTCTGCTCTCACCTCAGCAAGAGACATCTTCCTCTCTCCCTCTCGCCTTTGCCTCTGGAGTCAGGGTCCCTGGGGTTGGAGCAGGAAGCCTCAAAATCAGAATGGGGGCCAAGTGGAGGCCGGAGGCAAGGCAGGGTGTGCTGTGAGAGAGAAGGGACGGGGGAGATTCTCTTCCCACCCAAGCCTGTCCCCAAAGCAAAAATAGCAAATGGTGCCGGGGACCTCTGCCCTCAAGTCCAAATGTCCCAAATGTGCCAAGTCTTGGACCTAGCCCCTTGGATGCCTGGGACAGGGGGTCCCCTCCAGAGAACAGTTTGTTGTCGGGTCAGCTCTCCGCCTGCACTTTCTGCCTCTTGGCCGCCATTTGAGCCTGGGTGGTGGCTCATGTGGTGCCGGGCTCTCTGGGCAGAGGCCCTCGCAGCTCCCCATTTGCTCCTCATTTGGATGGCAGGGGCCTAGAAAAACAGAACTCTGGGGGAGCAGGAAGGGTGGGAGGGAGGGTGCCTGGGCGGGTCACTCCCAGCTGGGCTCCTTCCCTCCTCCATTTGCTCCATCCAGCCCCATCCCTGGCTCCTCCGGCCAGCCTCCCCAGCCCCTCTTCCGCCAGCCAGCCTTCTTTCCCATCCTGGCCAGAGGCCTGGGGAAGGAGCAGTGATGCCAGAATTCTCAATAGTGCATTCTCTTCTCTTATCTGTTTATAGTCTTGGCGTCCTGCTGATCCTGCGTAAGTAAACGACACACACTGGGAACTAGCAGCAGGTACTCTCTTAGGAAGCCGATCCTGACAAACTAATAACCACCACTGCAACAAAACAGGCAACATTTATTGAGTGCTTATGATATGCCAGGTGCTGTGTGAAGCATTTTATTGCTTTATTGTTTCATTTACTCCTTCCGGAAATCCTATGAGGCAGGTACTCTCATTCCTCACATTTCAAGACAAGCAGGATAATGGAAAAGAATCTGAAAAAGAACGTATGTATGTACATGTATAACTGAATCACTTTGCTGTGCACCTGAATCTAACATAACACTGTAAATCAGCTATACTTCAATTAAAAAAAAATCAGGAACCTGAGACACAGAGAGACTAAGTGACTTACCAAATAGCTAGTGATAATGGATCTGAGATTGGAATTCAAGTCTGTTTTGCTTCAGCGCTCTCTGAGATTTTAGAACGTGGCTGTGTGGAAGGTGTGGTCCATTTGACAGCTGCCCCCGGTGTCAGGCTTTGAGGCCTGTGCACTGCTATGGAGTGAGGCAGATGGCAGAAGGGGCCAGTGGAAGTAGGTGATGGTGCTGCAACCTGAGCGAGTCTCCACCAGAGCCATCACCAGGGCTCTGGGCCTGGGCCTGATCTGCCAATGGCAACCCCTCCGGACCCCCAAATGAGGGCGGCTGGAAATGCTGTCAGTGCTTCGTGCATGCCAGCTCCTGACTCAGCCCTTACTAGCCAGTGCTATAGAGCGGGTGGGCTACCACTCCAGCGCAGGTCCTTATCATCTTATATCTGTATTTCCGCAGTAGACCTTAAAGTGGAAAAGTCTGGGCTTTAGAGTTGGGTGGACTTGGGTGTGTGTCCTAGCTTGAGCACTTAGCTGTGTGGCCTGGGCCAAATGACTTGACCCCTCATCTCTCAGTTTCCCCATCTGTGAATGAGGTAATAACGGTGCCTACCTCACAGGGTTGTCATGAAGAATGAATGAAAGCGTGTATAGACTGTGCAGCCTGATGTGTATTTAGGACTCAACATATGTTGGCTGTTACATTATGATAATTATGATAATTAACCACTCCATCACAGTGGTTACTCAAAGCATAGGCTTTGGAAGCAGGCCTGGGTTGGAATCCCTCCTCTGTAGTTTATCATCCAGGTGACCTTAGGTAAGTTAACCCATCTCTCCAGGCCTCAGTTTCCTGGACATGAAAACAGTAGTACCCATCTCACAGGGCTGGAGTGAGGATAGAATGAAATACTGTAGGTAAATTGGCATTCATTCTCTTTGTCCCACACACTTTCAGGTGTTTTCTGCACACTTGGCCAGATTCAGATTCAGTTAAAACACAACCTCCATTCTGCTCACATGCCTGCCTCGGCAACCCATGACTGACGGAACAAGTCGGACATTCACAGTTTTCCCTCTGTTTTCAGCCTCACTTCTGACTCTGCCCAGCTCTCCATCCTCTCACTTGCAGCAGTCTGGTTACTACACTGGCCCTGCACATGATTGTCACTACCTCCCTGCCTAGGTCTAGAATGCCTTCTCTCTCCCCCGTGGCTTAGTTTCTACCTCTCTTTTCTAGGTCTTCCTTAAACCCACACTTACTCCAGGAAGCCTCCAAGACATGCTGATATCTGCCTGCTTCCATAGCCTTATCATCTGAGCTGTCTTTCCAGATGTGAAGCAAGGCGCTCTATTGAGGCGATGGGGGGAGGGACTGTGGCTTTGTCATCTCTCCTCCCTCCCATCAGCACCTGGCACAGGACTGGGCACCCAGTGGCCACTCATGCCATGGGAATGGAATGCCATTTGACACAGGGTCGTTGGTCTGAAAAGGACGAAAGGATTCAGTCTAGCAGAGCCTTGGGGCTCTAGGCTAGGGTGACAAATAATTATGACAGGCGCATGGGCCAGGATCAGTTTCTCCATTAGTATTTTGGCCTTGCAAGGTGGAGTAGCCAAGATCCCAGGATAGGGGAGCCTTAGAGGGTAGCTGTTGACTTGGCTGGGACAGCTCAGGAGCTAAGCAGGTCAGGAGTGAGAAAGTGCACAGCAGAGGTCCTTGTTGGGGAAGGAATCTAGAAATTATCTCCAGTAGAGAAATTCTCTTCTTCTCTATCTTCCCAGCTGCCTCCTCTATTGACAGAACGTTTCTCAGCGTGTTTCAAGTTTCATCTCCACTTGCCATCTTTCCCTCTCCTTCCAGCCTCGGTCCAGAGCAGCAGCCCTAAAAGTGTGATCCAAAGACCCTTGGGGGCCCCTAAGACTCAGTTAGGGGGGTTTAATCAAAGCTGCTTTTATGATAATACTGAGACATGATTTGCTGTTTCCACTGGGCTGACCTTTGCACAGATGGAGCAAAACCAACCTTGGGTAAAAGTGCTACCACCTTAGCAGGGGTCAAGGCAGTGACACCAAACTATGTTCCTGTTATTCTTCATCATCAGTGTATTCTCAGCAGAAGAAATGTCAGTTTCGCTTAAAAATGTCTTAATGAAACAGTAAAGATTATTCATTCTTATTAAATCTTAACCCTTTGAGTACATGTTTTAAATAGTCTGTGTGACAAAATAGGAAGGATATAGAAAGCCATCCCACTACATGCTGAATTATGATGGTTGTCATGAGGAAAAGCACTTGTGTGATTGAATTGCAAGCTAAACTAGCCAGTTTTTCATGGAACACTTTTTTTTTTTTTTAACTTGGAAGAACAACTGACAGAAAAACTATGGATATTCAGACTTGGGTATTTGCCCAGCATTTTGTTGAAAATGAATAAACTGTCCTGTCATCTCAAGGAAAACAACTGATAGTATTTGTTGTCACTGATAAACTTTAAGTTTTCAAGTGAGAAACAGAATTTTGGATAACTTGTAACTGCCACTGTAAGCTCAAGAGTTTCTCCATACCCTAAACACATGTCTGATAAGATTAGTAGTGATATTAATGAATGTGGGCTTTCATATTTTATAATCATGAAATGAGTCAACAATTGGAAGATCTGTATAACTGGGCGGGCCAATATTTTCCAAATGACTAACACATGATGTTACAAAATCATGCGTGGATAATAGATCCATTCAAAGGGCGTTAGGCCAATGGATTTTAATGTAACAGAGTACAAAAGGTTCATTGATATGGTTTCAGATTCAACACTGCAAATAAACATTAAGAAATGACCTCTTGTGAAGTTTCGATGCAGTATCAAAGAAGAATACCCACAGTGTATTTGTTTTCTGCCATAAAAAATTACCACAGACGTAACAACTTAACGTAACACCCGTATCTTATTTCACAGTTCTGTAGCTCAGAAGTCCAGCGGGGTTCACCTGAGTTCTCTGCTTAGGATCTCACAAGGCTGAAGTCAAGTTGATGCTATCTGGAGGTTCTGGGATGAAAAACCTTCTTTCAAGCTCAGTCAGAACATTAGGGAAAACTAGTTCCTTCGGGCTGTAGGTCTGAGGTCCTGAAGTCCCGTTGCCTCTCTGGCTGTCATCCAAAGGCTGCTCTCTGCTCCTAGAGGCTGCCCATTTCTCCTCATGGGACACTTCCATGTTCAAACCATCAAGGGCAAATCAAATCCCTCTTAAGCTTCCAATCTCTCTGACTTCCTATTCTGCCACTAGCCAGACAAAGCACTCTGCTTTGAAAGGACTCACATAATTAGATTAGTCCCACCTGGAGAATCTCTCTTTGCCAAATAACTAACATAATCATGGCAGTGATCAACATCTTAAGTACCCACTCTTAAAGTGAAGAAAACTTATACCAAGTTAGAGTAATTTGGAGGGTCATTCTTAGAATTCTGTCAAAAAGCTATTAAATAACCCCCTTCTCTAACTACATATCTTTGTGAGAATAGATTTTCTTCTTTACTTTAACCAGAACAGCATATTATAGCAGATTGACTGCAAAAGCAGATACAAGAAGAATCCAGCTGCTTTTTTATTCAGCCAGATATTAAAGAGATTTACCAGTTAGCTTGCTAATTTTTTTTGTTCTGGAAAATAGTAATTTTTCATAAATATATGATATTTTGACCATGCAATGGGTTTATCATTGTGATTTTAAGTTTTAAAATAGTTTTAAAGCTGATCAGTTTTAATGTCTAGTATGTTAAATCTCGATAGTGACAACCTATAAAAATGAAAGCTCTTTTGGAGTCTTTAACAATCTTTTAACTAATTCTTTTCATTTGTTTATTTTTAAATATGCACACATGTCATTTTATATTATGTGTGACAAAATGTGAAAGGGCATATAAAATTCACTCTTTCAGGTATGCAGTCCCATGAATTGTAGACTTATATGATAGTTTTTACAGTGCCAACACCCGAAATAATTCCACATGCCACATCCTTGTAGTCAAGCCCTTCCCCCACCTCTAACTCTAGGCAACCACTAATCTGTTCTTCATCCCTATAGCTTTTTCAAGAATGTCATATAAATGGAATTACATAGTAAGAAGCCTTTTGTATCTGGGTTCTTTCACTCAGCAGAATACATTTGAGCTTCATCCATATGGTTGCCTGTATCAATAGTACATTCCTTTTTATTGCTGAGTAGTATTCCATTGTACAGATGTGCCGGAGTTTGTTGATCCATTCACTAGTTGAAGGACATTGGCTTGTTTCCTAAATAATTTTTGAAAGTGTAAAAGGATCCTGAGACCACAAATTTGGAGAGAGAGAGATGATGGTAATGGATGGTAATGGATGTATCATCTTTACATTGAAAACCAATAGATAGATGAATGAGCTATATAGTGGAGGTAGGACTTAAGGGTTTACAGATCAAATGCCATGCAGTATGGCGGGTCAGAGAAAGAGAAAAGGGTGAAATGAAGTCTAACTCTGAGGTTTCCGGCTGAACAACTGGTTTTCTCAAAAGGAGAAGATTGAAGGAGAACTGGTTTTAGTTCAAAGGGAATCAACGATACAATTTTGGACATGTTGAGTTTGAGATACCCAAATGGGAATGTTAGCATATAGGGGTCTGAATTTCAGAGACGTCTGGGCTGAAAATGACTGTTTGGAAGTCATCAGACTGTACAGGGTAATTGAAACCAGGGGAGACAAGTGAGACTTTCAAGGGTGGAAAGGCAGAGTGACTAGGTCAGGCTCCTGAAAGACACCTATACGGAGGAGGAGGAGTCAATGAAGAAGTAGCCAGAGAGATAGAAGGAATATCAGGGGAGTGTTGTATCACAGGGGCCAAGAGAAGAAGGCAATTCAAGAAGGGCAAAGTTAATAGGGGTATTGAATGCTGTGTAGAAGTCAAAAAAATTAAGGACTGGAAGGTGGCCATTGGATTTGATGACACAGGGGTCATTCGTAAACTTGATGAGAACTTCTTGGCTTGGTGGAATAGTGGGGATAGACTCCTCTCTGCCCTTAATTCCTTCTCCCATAGTCCTTTCTTTCCTGCCCCTTTGCCCCAAGAATCTCTCTTATTTCTCCTTCTAGACTCCTCCTTTCATAGCATCATCTCCTCCCTCTTCCTCAAGACTCTGCTTTATACAGATCTCTCTGAGATTTTCCTCCTCAAATACCCCTCTCCTACCTCTTCTCCTGCTCGCCTCCAGAAGCCGTCTCTTCCCAGATCTCATTTTCCTCCCTTTATACTCTCACTGCTGACTCCCTTCCTTAACCAGATTCTGCTTTTTGCGGACAGCTATTTTTTCCTATCTTCTTTCAGACTCCTCAATTCCTCCACCTACCTAGGCTCTCAGCAGGAGTCTTAGCAGATTACTAAAGAGCCTCCTAGGCTTCACACCAAGGAGTCACAGTCTTTGGCATGATTCCACCAGGATCTGATAGTACCGACCCATAGGAAATGCAGTGTTGGAGCCTACTCCTTGAGTGACTGCCAATCTGGTAACCACATCCTGCCCTCATCCGCCCTGGCACCTGCCGCTGAGATTCTGCCTTTTCCTATCCTCAATAGCACAGACTCACTGTGAGCTGATAAGGTGCCCCTCTACCCCAAATTCTATCTTGCATTCAACTAGCATTTCTACTTGTCAAAATGCTTTCATAGACTTTAGCCCAGGCTTGGGAAGTCAACTGGGTGAAGCCTGGAGAAAGATGTGAAGGTTTGCCCCAGGTCACACAGCTGGTTAGAGGATTAGGCTGCTAGCCCTCCTGCCCCTTCAGTCTTGCTTACTTTCTTGCCCACAGACTCCCCAGGCCTGAGCTCAGGCATGGCAGCCCTTTTAGCCTGTCCCAGCCTGCCAAGGGGTTGCTCCCTGGAAAGACCCCTGCTCAGGATCACTGCTAGGGGATCAGGATTTGTACCTGCAAGGCAATTATGGGCCACCTTGGGAAGGAGGATGATTTCTGATTTGCTTCACTGAATTCACATGAGGCAACAAATCTGGTTGTTTGCTTTGATATTGTTTCCAAAATGGAGTAGAGCCTAATGATTGAGAGCCACCCTCCAGAGCTGGCTCTTAAAACCCAGGCTTGTTTCTGCTCTGCTGTAACTCAGTCAGATGGTGCATATGAAACCCTCAGCACAGTGCCTGACACCTAGAAAGTGTCCAAAGAATAGTGGCCACTAGCCTTATCATTTTTATATAGCAATCCTTGGAAGAAAGTCAGTGTGGTACGCTGGCAAGTTTACTGAACCAGACATCTAGAGATGCAGATTCCAGATCTAACTATTACTGCTCAACTTGGGATGCTGGGGGAGTCATTCATCTCATCTCACTGGGCCCAGGCTTTCTCCTCTGGAAATAATAATAGCTGCCCGACTTCTGTAATATGTTGTATTAGCCTTTAAAGCATCCATGCTCTCTGACCTAGCAATTCTAGTCCTTGGAATTTGTCAGCTTTATGTGCAAAGATGCTAGGTTATAATAGTGAGAAAATGGAAATAACAAAAATGTCTAATAGTTAATGGTTAAATAAATTATATTTCTATATGATAGAATACAGCACACCCATAAGAGGATGAGGCAGATCTGTTTTGTCATTGACCTGAAAATAGGGCCATGTCAGTGGACCATGTCAATGTTATATCATTAAATTATTTAGAGGTGATAGAAGGTTACAGAATTGTAGGGAATAATGTGATTCAGTTTCATAAAAAATATTTCTATTCATGTCTTCTACCGTACATCAAAATGTTAATCATCATTAAGCTATATCTCTTGTTTGTGGTATTAGGAGGACCTATATTTTCTTCTTTATACTTTGTTTTCTGAATTCTTTGCAATAGCCTCTAGTATGTCTCTAATCAGAAAAAAAAATAGGGAAGCTTTTTTTTTTTTTCATTTAGGGAGGAAAGCCAATCGCCATACTCCACTCCACAGAACTTTTGAGAGACTCAGGTGACGCAGAGCGTGCTCTAGATGTTGTGGTTATGAAGGAGAGGCCCACCAATTATCATGGCTGCCTCAGGCCCACCTTGTAAGGACCAGGAGCTGCTTTTTGAAGCCACCAGGGTCTGAACCTACAGTACACATGTCTTCCTTGTGTCTTGGAGTCAATCTGAAGGGCGAGGTAGGGCTGGGAGCTCGCTAGAGAAAAAGCTGGATGGAAGAGCCTGCAGGGGTGTAGGCAGTGCAGGGCTGCTTAGGAACTATTCACCGGGGCCGTTTTTATGAAGCTTACTTCTTGCTGGGCCTCAGGGCCGCTGGCCAGGAACACTTAATGGGGGTTAACAGAGCCCCCTCCCACCCCCACCCCAAAGCTGAAATGTTCCGAATTCCTCCTTGGGCCAAAGCCCTCTCCTTCCAAGACCTCTCCTGGGCTCGCAGAGGTCACCACACAAAAGCCCAGCTGGAGTTTTTGACAGGAAAAACACAACACTCACCGAAGGTTTTTTTTTTTTTAAGTACCTCAATCTTCCATAGCTTCCAGGGGTTTAATTCTGATCTGTAATAAGTCTCTGACCCAAGGCTGAGATTTGCAGATGGATTTTGCAAAGCTGCAGCGAACAATTAGAAATCCTCTATCACCTCAGCCTGGGGCCCCTTGCAACCTCCTCCCCTCCCTCGGGAGCCCTTCCTTCCTCTCCAGGGCCACACATCTCCTCCAAGGCTCTGCAAAAGAATCTCCTCGTAAGTGCCTCAATTCTTATTTATTTCCTGCCTAGGTGGGCTCTGGTTCCTGGTTAGCATCAATTTGGCCCAGGGCTGCGAAGCCTGGCTGGGCCACCTCAGGGCCCGAGGGAAGGGGGCAGGAGGGGGAATTCAGGAGGCACTTGGGTTGGGAGTATTTGTTCCCTCAAGGCTACCACAAAGCTTCCAGTCTTTGAAACTGCGGGGCCAGGGGACGCACTCTCCAAATTAGATAATAATTTCTGAATGGTGCTTTTGAGGGCAAAAGGACTGAGATAAAGGGATGGAAGGAAAGGAGCTACAATTTACCCCTCTGCTTCACTGCAGGGGGCTGAGGAAGATTGGAAGGGTGCTCCCTCATAGTTCTAGTGCCTTCCTTGGCACTAAAGCTCAGGGAGTGGGCAGAAGATAATTTCTGAGTAAAGTCGTAAAGTCTCCCCCTTAAGCCCTCAGATAACTCTCTCCCTTCTGTCTGCAAGTTTGTCATTAGAAATTCTTTCTTTGAAGAAAATCCTGCCATTTACAACAACACGGATGGACCTCGAGAGCATTGTGCTAAGTGAAATAAGCCAGAGAAAGACAAATCCCGTGTGATCTCGCTTATAAGTGGAATCTAAGATAAAAAAACAAACAAAAAAACCCCAAAATGGAGCTAATAGATACAGAGAACAGATTGATGCTTGCCAGAAGTGGGGGTGGGGATGTGTGGATGAAATGGGTGAAGGGGGTCAAATGGTACAAACTTCCAGTTATAAGATAAATAAATCCTGGGGATGTCATGCACAGCGTGGTGACTACAGTTAACAATCCTGTATTGTATATTTGAAAGTTGCTAAGAGAGTAGATGATAGAAGTTCTCATCAGAGGAAAAAAAAGAACAAATTTGTGACTGTGTGTAGTGAGAGTTATTAAACTCATGGTGGCGATCAGTTTGCAGTATATGCATATATCAAATCATGGACACCTAAAGCCAATACAGTGTTATATGTCAATTATATCTCAATTAAAAAAAAAGAAATTCCTTCTTTGGACTGAGACATTATTCTCTTCAAGAGGCCTCTTTGAAAATGGAGTCGGAACCAAAACATTAACAGTACTCAGAGCCTGGGAGATTGTAGGTGATGTCTGTTTCCTAAATTCTGCCTTTCTGTGTTTTCTAGCATGCTAACATGAGAGTGCTTTACTGTGATGATCAGGACCAAAATAAACTTCTTTTTAAACCAATTAGAAAACCTCTCAATCCAGTTGTTCCCTGAGCTGTCATCAACCAACTGATGCAGAAGGAAAGGTGAACTGCTCCAAGAACAAGCTTTCCAGAAAGTAGGGCTTCAAAGGAATGGCTTTGCCACATACTAGAGCCCTCGGTTGTGGGGAGGTGAGGTGCGGAGAGGACAGCAAGTGTCTCAGATTTCCTTGAGAGGCCGTGAGACTGAAATGAGGTTAGTTGACAGAAGAGAGCTGTAGTGGCCTCCATCGCCCCCAGAACACCACATCAGATCCTTCCTAGAGCATGAGAACCCCACCTGTCTTATCCCACAGAGTCTTATGAGAGTGCCCTCCAACGAAGGGTACCATGCACCAGACTGTTGGAGCAAAAAGTGGGGAATAGCAGGGCAAGTACCCAGGCAAGAAGGGGTTAATTCAGGAGCTGCTGTCAGTCTTGACCCTCCTAATCCTCTCCTGCAGTTCCAATCCCTCCCCTAAGGAAAATTAAGTAAGAATCCTAAGCGAAGCCTTCTTGCCCAGCCCTTGGGCCATGGCTTGTGTTGGCCTCATGCCCAGAAGACAAATTCAGCTGGCAAGCCTAGAGTTCTGTGTTCTTCCCAAGCCACCAAGGCTTGACTTCTAGGAGAACCCCTTGAAGAGAGGAGTTATTTTGAAAGCTGCCTGCTTCTAAGAACAGCTGTTCAGTCTTCTAGATTTGTCAAAGTGGCTTCCTGTCCCCATTCCTTTATTTGAGACTTAAAACTTTGGAGATTTTTTTTTCTCATCAAAATTAGGGGCCTGAGAAGTTAGGGGACTTCCTCAACAGGTTCCAGGCAGAGGCGAGATATGAAGTTAGTCTTGATTCTCAGGCCAAGACTCATTCTCTAAACCCTCCACTGCTCATCACACAAAGAAAAGTAGAACCCAGACTGGCTCACCATCCAACCACTTGCTAGTTTTGTCCACCTCTGACTTCCAGACCCTGGCAGAAAGCCGACCCCACTGGGCCATTTTTTCCCATTTGAATAAGCTTCAATGACTTGTTCTTCCCCCAGACTCTTTAGATTCCAAGCCTCAGTGACAATATTTTTAAAATTCTGCCTTCCCTCAGCCCCAAGCCACTTTCCTACTTAACTTCTGCTGAGTTAGGACTGGCTCTGGGGAGAGGCTCTCCTCTTGGGGACACTGTTGACTCCCATGGGAAACCCAAGCTGTGCTCTTCTGCCACCACCCCAGGAAGGCCAAAGCAGGAGCTGTTCCTCTGGGAGGCAGGGAAGTCTTCTCCCCACAAACCTCAAGGTAGCTCACCAACCCTCTCTGAAAGCTCATATGTGGATAGGAAGCACAAAGGGAAAGTATTTAACCCAGCTTGGGTGGGAAGAATGGTCCAGGGAAGGTTTCACGGAGAGGACGAGTCCTGAAGGATGACTAGCAATTATCCAAGCAAAGGGTGGATGGTTGAATAACATGGTTAAGGGTCTGGAGACAGAGAGAAAGGCAACTTCAGAGAAGCACATGTGCAGGTATGATTGGATTGTGTGTGTGTGTGTGTGTGTGTGTGTGTGTGTGTGTGTGTGTGTGTATGCACAGAGGAGCATAAAGTATGAAGTTGGAGGTTACTGGTTACAGGTGAGCCTCAGAAGAAAAGCAGGAGTCAGACTTTGGAGGGCTTTCCTGATTTCCTGGGCAAGACGCTTTGAACTTCATTGTGAAAGCAATTAAGAGGTCTCAAAGTTTTTTAAGCATGGCAAAGAGGTGGGGTGGTACTAATGATTTGATTGACGTTTTAGAAAGATCCTTGTCTACTGGATTGATTGCCGGGGCAGGGCAGAAGTGGAATTAGAGAAACCAATTTGAGGTACCTATGAGATTTTCAACTGGACAAGAGGTAATAGTTACAGGATTTGAACTAAAGTCCAAGCAGTGAAGATGGAATTAAGTGGAAGCATTCAGGATGTATCTTGAAAATAGATCTGATAGGACTTTGTAAGTGATTACACATTAAGAAGAGATGAGGAACCAACCAAGGGTGACTGGCTTGGTTGCTGGATGAATGACGGTCCCACTGAGATAGGGAACTCTGTATGAGAAATAGTTTGGGGGTGGAGAGAGAAGACTAAAGGTGATTTCAACTTTGCAAAATGTTGAGTTGGAGGTACCATTAAACTGTTCAGATGGGGTCATTCCAAATGCAGCTGCATATACAAATCTTGAGTTCAGGAGAGAGATCTATGTCAGATGAATGGATTCAATATTCATTGGCATAGAGACAGAGTGGATGTGATCACCCATGGAGAGTGTAAAGCACACGAAGAGCAGTCTAGAAGACTAGATGAAACCCTGGGGTGGAGGGATTAGGCAGATTTAGAGAATGGGTAGAAGAGACAGAACTTATAAAGGAGACCTAAAGGAATCATTTTAAGGAGCAGGGAAAACTGGGAGTGGTGCTACAGAAAACAAGGGAGAAGACAGATATATGAAGGAGAAGGACCAGGTGAGATGACAGAGATATGACGACTGGATTTGGGGACCAGGAAATTGGAGTGACCTTGGTGAGAACATTTTCAGTGGAGGGCTAATGGCCGAAGCCTAACTTCAAAGAGTTGAGTAGCGAGTAGGAGGGGGAAGAAGTAGAGACATCAGTATTAAAATGGCTTGTTTAAGAATCTTGGCTGCAAAGAGCATGATGGGGCTAGGGCAATAGCTGCAGAGGGAGGAAGTAGGGTGGAGAGCTCAAAGAGAGTGCTAAGTATTTGATGTCATCACCAGGAGATGCTCACCAGGGAGAAGTTGAAGGACTTCCAAGCAGCTCTGAAGGCCCCATTGAGGTGCACAGTCATGATCAGGATAGGTAGAATTGTGCCCATTTTAGCAATAAGAAAACCAATGCACGGAAAAGACTTGTGCGGTGTCACAGCTGATAAGTGACAGAGCTGGGAGTCAAATAGATTGCCCTCTGCACCTCCTATCAAATGTTTTTTGGCCCCTGCTGCGTGCTGCTTTGCATCCACATTGACATTTTCATATCCATCACTGATGAGTAGTATCGTCTATCAACCATGCACCCAATGCTGCAGAGGCACCACCCAAATCTGATGTATGGTTTCTTCCCTCAAATTGCTTAGAATTTGGTGGAAGCGACAAGATACCCAGCAAATGCATATACATATAAAATGGTGAAACTCCATCTCTATTTCTCTCTCTTTCTCCTGTGTTCCCCAACCCCTCTTCATTTCCCTTCCTCTTCCTCTGATTCTCTTTCAATCTTCATTCCCAACATTGGGCAGCTCTTGTCCCTTACTCTGAATGGTTATTGACTCATTTAAAAGATTATATCTTATAGTCCCTTAAACCTCTTTACCATTTATATTTATTCATTTGAAAGACATTTTTGAATACCTGCTCTGGGTGTGTAATGGGTGGGTAACGCACTGTGCTAGGCACTGGAGATGCAGAGATGGATAAGATGCAGTCCTTGCTCTCAGGTAGCTCACAGACTAATGGGGGAAGAATAGAATATAAAGAGGAAATTACAGTATATTGAAATAAGTATTATCTGTATCTCAGTTTCCTTATCTATCCAATAGGGATTATTGGTACCTACCGCAAGACATTGTGATGATTGAGTTAATATGTATAAAGTGCTCATAATGGTCACATAGGGTACACTCTATGAGTGTTACTATTATTATTATTATTATTAGTAGTAGTAGTAGTAATAGTAGTAGTAGTAGTAGTACTATGATGGAGGTGAGTAAACACAAGATACCATAAGAACACAGAGAGAGGAGGGGAACGTGACCCAGGCTAGAGTAAAAGACATCTGAGTTGAACCCTAAAGGATGAGAACATTCTGCACAGTAGGAACAGCCTGTGTTCAGGTTTGGAAGCAAAAAGACAACATGACATGATTGAGGACTGAAAGTAATTTAGTTCAGCAAGAGCTGAGTATGAGGAGGGGAATGGCAAGAGATGAAGCTTGACGGGTCATCGAGTACAAACAAGTTTGGACTTTATCCTTTAGCCACTGGGGAGCCACTGGAATGTTTTACGCAGAGTAGAGACTTGATCAAATCAGTGTTGAAAGATCACCTTAACAACAGCATGGAGAATGAATTGGAGGAAGCAAGATTGGAAATAAGACCGGTTAGGACATTGCTAGATTCCAGGGGAGAGAAGATAACGAAGCACTGGACTGTGGAAGGAGCAGGGGGATGGAGAGAAGGGTGCTATGGATTTGAAGTGTCATCAAGAATTGGTGAGACAGTGACGCTAGAAGGTAAGGGAGAGAGGTGTTAAGAATCACTTCTAGGCTTTGGGTCCATTGCAAGGAAATAGATAGAGGTATCATTCAGTGACCAGAGGGAACCCAGGGAACAACCGTTTGGAGAGAGGTGTAATGGGAGAGGTGATGAGTTCTCTTTTAACATGTCAAATGAGAGGTGCCTATGGGACTTCCAAGTGGACCATTTAAATAGGTGATTAATCCAGAAATCATGAAGCCCAGGAGGAATGTCTATGCTGAAAATACAGATTTGGGAGTGCCAGTGGATGGGTAGGAGATTAATTATGTCATGGAGGTGGATATGTTTAATATTCACATTTGAGAGATGATTAAAAAAAGAAATTATAAAAATTTTTTTTATTTTATTTTCTGGGGTGGGGAGATCATTAGGTCTATTTATTATTATTAAGTTTTATTTTTAATGGAGGTACTGGGGATTGAACCCAGGGCCTTGTGCATGCTAAGCATGTGCTCTACCACTTGAGCTATACTCTCCCCCTGAGAGAAAGAAATTTTGAAGGAGGTTAAAATGGAACAGCCAGATTATGGTGGCTTGAAAAACTAGTGGGCTGGAGGGTCTTGTAGTGGATAGAGAGAAGGATGTACCCTTGACCCTTAGTGTCTTGAACTTGGTAGGAGTGTTGTGCAGGGGCTCACTGAACACTGCAAAATCCTGAACAGCTCTGAGATTCTAGAGCATTGACTCGGATGCCTGCCTCTTACAGAGCCCTCTACTCTAGAGCAGGGAGCCTTTCCTCTGTCCATCCTAGTGTCCCTAACAGATAGTCTAGGGAATTTCAGGCCTCCCTCCAGGCCTTGGAAAATCCTTTACTCCAGAGTCCTGCCACATCACCTGAGAGGCCTAGGGATGGTGGGGCATCTATTAGGAGAGCAGACAGGAAATGTCTGGGTGTGTGATCCGTGCTGGAGGCCTTAGGCTAGCCTGTGGAGGGGGATTTGGGAAGGGCTGGGAGGACTGGAACTCTCAGCGTATGGACAGAAGGCTTTGTTGCCTGCCCCAACCTTCCATGGAGTAAACTTTCATTTCACAGATGACCCAGGGCTAGATCATTACTCTCTATGCCTTTGGAGACTCAAGAGGCCTCTAATAAGTGGGAGTCCAAGGCTGTATCTTAGGGCCTCTTCCTCCTGACCCAGTCTCCTGGAGTTTGGCCCCAGTGTGCAATCCAGGGGCCCCATGGCTCTGTTGCTGGGCAATGTGTTAAACAGGAGGCCTTGGAGTCAGAACCGTGCCAGCCAACAGCCTGACCTGGAGTTAACACAGTCACCACAACCGACACTGCCATCACCACCTTCTCGGAAAGCAGCCACCTGTCTGGCCCTTGGCTTTGTCTAGCTGCCAGTCCAAAGCATGTGCCTACGCAGGAGGTGATGACATTTTGGCTTCACTTTCAAAGTTTTTTTTTTTTTCTTTCGCATGTGTTATTTCTAAAGATAACAAAGGTCAAAAGGCATCCAGCATTTTCTGGTTTCTCATAAGCTTCTGGTCAATATTTAATCTGGTTTATGGATTTTTTTTAGGTCTTCTAGATGCCTTCTTGAGCCTGCTTGTGGCCACCCACAGACACTTGTAAGGAGGAGAGAAGTCGGCCTGGCAGAGACGCTCTGAAATGAGCCATTAGAGGCCGGGAGCCAAAGAGCAAGAGCAACAGCCAGAAGACAAGAGAGCGGGCCCTGAAGACGCGCCCACTTAGAGGTCCGCCATGGCCTCTCTTGGCCTCCAACTTGTAGGCTACATCCTGGGCCTTCTGGGGCTGATGGGCACCCTGGTTGCCATGCTACTCCCCAGCTGGCGAACAAGTTCTTATGTTGGTGCCAGCATTGTGACCGCCGTCGGCTTCTCCAAGGGCCTCTGGATGGAGTGTGCCACACACAGCACAGGCATCACCCAGTGTGACATCTACAGCACCCTTCTAGGCCTGCCTTCTGACATCCAGGCTGCCCAGGCCATGATGGTGACGTCCAGTGCAATCTCCTCGCTGGCCTGTGTTATCTCTGTGGTGGGCATGAGATGCACCGTCTTCTGCCAGGGCTCGCGAGCCAAAGACAGAGTGGCAGTAGTAGGTGGAGTCTTCTTCATCCTTGGTGGTCTCCTGGGCTTCATCCCTGTCGCCTGGAATCTTCATGGGATCCTGCGGGACTTCTACTCCCCACTGGTGCCCGACAGCATGAAATTTGAGATCGGAGAAGCTCTTTACTTGGGTATCATTTCGTCTGTGTTCTCCCTGGTAGCTGGAATCATCCTCTGCTTCTCCTGCTCATCCCGGGGAAATCACTCCAACTATTATGATGCCTACCAGTCCCAACCCCTCGCCACTAGGAGCTCTCCAAGGCCGGGTCAACCACCCAAGGTCAAGAGTGAGTTTAACTCCTACAGCCTGACAGGGTATGTGTGAAGAACCAGGGGCCAGAGCTGGGGGGTGGCTGGGTCTGTGAAAACCAGTGGACGCCCCCCACCCCCCGGGGCCACAGGTGAGGGACATTGCCACTGGATGATGTCAGAAGGTTCTGCTGAGGATACACTGACTTTGACCACTGGATCAAGCAGAGGCAGAAACGGGAGCTGGTGTGAGAGCATGCAGGTTGAACTGTCCAGATGCTGGCCAAGCCAGAATTTCTGTTTCTTTCACCTTGGTTCCCCATCCCCCACCCTGAATCCCCAGCCCTCAACTCTGAACTCACCCTTCTACCCTGGGCTAGGTCCTTCTGTCCTGTGGTTTACCTGGGAATCCATCCAGAATCCACTAATCACATCCGACTGACCGACCCTCTCTGTGATCAAAGACCCTCCCTCTTGCTGAGGTTGGCTCTTAGCTCATTGCTGGGGGATGGGGGTGGGTGGGTAGGAGGGTGGCTTCTATGGGGATGGCTCTGACCTCCTTCTCAAGCCTCCCTCCAAAGAAACTGACTGGCCAGTAACAGGCCCTGGAGCCTCCATCCCATTCTTGTTTATGACTCCACAGTGTCTAGACTGGTTTGTGTATGAACTGAAATAAAGCCATCCCACAGTACTGAGGGAACAGAGAGTAACTAGGTGTAGGATGGGAGGGAGGGGCAGCAGCCGAGGACCAAAAAAACACCAGAATCACTGCCCAGAGAAAAGTAAAGAAAATATGGTGGAGCATTCAAGGAGGCCGTAGACTGATCCTTCCAAGGAACTCCCTCAGAAGCTACAGCTCCAACTTTCGCTGAAGCCCCTGCCTCCCTCTGACTTGGCGTCCTGCTTAACAACAAGGCTAAGGGGCCTATGTAATGGTTTGTTTAGGAACAGGAAACTTGCTTTTCCAGAGATGGCTGTGGGCTGGGGGATGACAGCGTGGGTGCTGTTGGGGACTGAGGAAGATATCACCCCTCAATGCTGCCTCGGAAAGAATAAGAACTTGAGTATCTGAGAAGCCGGGTGAACATGTGTGGAAACTCCAGTGGGGAGGGGTTCTTTTGGGCCCGAGAGAGGCTGCCTCCAGAGAATCTTCAAGCCTAATGGAAAATCAGGCCAAAGGCTGAGATCAGGCCCCTGGGGTCTTCCCACAGAGCGCTACAGAGCCTCTGAAAGACCACAGCTCCAGATGGGCCCCCATCAGTCCTCTTCCTTATCTCCCCACCATCCTTCACCCTGCACTGCAGAGTGGCCAGCAGGCATCCAAGGGCTCCAGTGTGGAGTCATCCTGCCCAAGGTGCCTTGGCCCTCATCTGAGTGAGAGCTGAGCTGCTGCCTGGGATTTCTGTTGCGATGGAAGAGTAGAGAATGATTTCCAGGCAGACAGTTCCAGCTCCAAGGTCTGACAATGCACCACTTCCCCTGGGACAGGCGTAGGGGTGAGAGTCACAAACAAACCAAAGGCATTTTCCCTCAGCGGCTTGAACATGACCAGCTTCTGACAAACTCCAGTACACCTCCCCCAACCTCAGTGCCAGCAGGAGGGGCCCATCCATCATCTGTAACAGGCTTTTCACATTGCTACCTTCTTGCCTATATTTAAGCTGCTCTCTGACGCGGGAAGGCCCTCTCCCCTTAGCCAAGTCTTCCTCAGGCTTGGAGAATTTGCTCAGCGCCACCTCCTTCACTGAGCCTCATCTGACCACTCCGTCCCTCTCCTACCCTTCCATCTTCCAACCCTCAATGTCAAAATCACTCTTTGATGCTTATCGTTCACAATTTTTGATGGATAGTTATCTTTCCAAGTGTATGTATCTGATTTCACGAGTACATTGTAAACTCTTGGAGGGTAGGGGCCGTATCTTAGACCTGTCTGTAACTCCCAGACTATCTATAAGAGTACTGGGCACACAGTAGGTGATCAATAAACACTTGTTGATTGCATAAATGCTTTATTAATTAAATTTAATTCAGACTGGGCAGGTATGATGGAGGGAATTGGGCTAAGAGGAGAGTAGAATGGAAATTGACCTTTTTACCCACTGGGTGGATAGAAAATTCTAGACTTTACTGGAGACATTAAGAAAACAGGATCCCCCTGCCCCATAGAGAAACAACCATTTCATTGTGTCCAGGGATCCTCCCTTTTCACAACAGTTGTTTCATTTAAATTATTTGCTAAATGGCTATGGGTTACACCATCCATCTCTGAACCACCATTATGAGGAGGGTGAAATAGATCTGATGATCTCCATTTGGCAGATTGGGAAACTAAGGCCCACATCAGTAAAGAGATTTTGCCAGGGCCACACTGCTGGTGTTAGTGCCCCAGTCTCCTGACTCCCAAAATAGCACTCTGCCAATCTAACGACATTCACCACCTGTAGGAAGAACCCGCCAGAGGTCCCCACGTTGTCTGAAAACAACAATGTGTGGCCACGAAGGTAACATCGGGGACACATAGGCTCTCTTGGTCTCCTGTGAGGGGGATCTGGGAGAGTAGGTCCAATTCACTGCTTGGAACTGCCCCTCCTGCTGTGCTGGCCAGCTGGCCAGCTTGGGCCCAGCGAGCTGTCCCATCAGGGGAATGCCAAGCTTACATTTGAATAAGACATGACATCTCAGTTCCAATTCCTCTACTTCTGGACATGTGGGAGTTTGAGAGGCCAATGATTTGGCCCGGTTCCAACCTCACTGGGAATTAACAAAGGCTGATTCAGAAAGATGTTAACGGTGGCAACATCAACAGTAACGGGCCCTACGAGATTCAGCCTCCTCAGTCTCCGGACCCAGTGGGCCTCAGCACACAGGAGCCAGTTATAAGAGGCACGACCCACGCAGTCTCAGGGTGGGCCTTCTTTGTTGCAGAGGCTAGGGCTCTGGTATCCAAGACTGTTTAGACGGAATAGTGGCAGGCAGGAATAAGGATGGAGAGAGGGTGCTCTCTGAACAGAAGTGTAATAAGAGGTCATATCTCTGGTCTGACGCCAGGAATCCCAGAGCCCTCGACTGGGGGGTCCTGGAGGTTGGACAGTGGATTTGCCACGCTGACTCTGCTATGCTGAGTGGGCGGCAGTCTGGTACAGGCTCTGATGGCCCACCACCTGGCAGCCAAAGTTTCCAATCCACAGTATCCTTGAGTCCTCCAAATACCCCCAATAAAGCAGGTGTTTTACAGGGGACAAAATGGAGGCCCAGAGAGGTGAGTAAATTCCCTAAAATCACAGAGTGTCCGAGTCTGAGCATGAGCTTGGAACCTATTCCCACAGCAGCGTGGGTCTGGGATTCTGTCTCAGGAGGGGCCTGTTGCCCTTTGGATTCTTGCCCCACTCCTGTCTCCGTCTGTTCCTGAATATGAGGGCTTTTGAGGAAAATAAGGCACTGAGCTTCCCTTCATCTTAGGCTGAGGCTGGCCTGAGAGGTCCTCCTTCCTTTTAGTCTAGGAAGATTTTTTGGAAGGAGTTAGATGTCCATCCTCAACAAAAAAACTAGGGCAGACCCAATAAAGAGCAACTCTTCCCTCTGGCTGGTTGAGCAAGAGATGTCTTGCTCTAAATAGTTTCCCAGAACTCTCCCCGAGTCTGGGTCCAAGCTGAATGCTTTCCACTCACCGCACTGCCTTCCATCATAAAGTAATTTAGATTAGCCGTAGACTTAGGGGGTTGTGAAGGCCGTTGGGTTCGTTCCCTAGCCTCCAGCTTCCCACCCTTGCACAAGGAGAGATGTTTCTGCCCTCCCTCATTCCTCTGATAATGGCGTGACTCATGTTTTCTCCTCCTGGGGTCCCTAGTGACCCACTGCTAAGGGACCATCAGTTGAGAGGAGGAGGCTGAAACTGGCTTCTTGGTGGAAAGACAAGCTCTAACTTTCTGTGAGACCTTCATCCAGTCAGTCAAATGGTCACTCAGCCAGTTCTGTCACCAGCCAGCTAGCCTGCTGGCCCGCACTGATTGCAGTCTCACCTGGTGGCAGGCAATGTGCTGAAGGCAACAAGTGTGAACTAAGCAAAGTCTGTGCCTCATAGGAGGTGACAGTTGATCTAAGGGAGATAAGACATGCACACCGACCAGTGGGACAAGGCACAATATGGCCTGTCCTGTGAGAGATAAGGAAAAAGGGCCATAAGACAGGGGTGTGTCTGGGGCTCATTAAAAAAGCTCTGTAAATCCCCTCAAATCCCAACCCCTCTGAAATGAGGGTCTGGCACTACTTGAACTTCTGGGGGAGGATGATCAAAGGGGACTGCTTCCTCCGGCTGAAGGACCATGGGAAATAGAGAACTAGGGGAGAGGGTCGTGCTCAGGAGGAAACAGGGACCTGCCGCACAGCCAGTGGAGCAGCTCTTTGAGTCTTCCTCACAGGACCTCTAAGTGGCAGTGATGGCCAGAGGGACCCTGGGGCTCAGCCTCTCCTCCCTATCTCCTTCTCCCAGGAAGGTCTCCAGAAGCTGCTGGGGGCAGCAGAGGGAGGGCCCATCCAGGTAACCTGAGGTCTTTTGGCTCTGGACCAGAAGAGAAACACAGGAGCTGGAGGAGGGAGCAAGGAGAGAGGATGCCAAATGAGGCCTTGCAGGGTCAACAGTTCTCTCCCATTCAGCCCTAGGCTCATGGACAGGGGGTCCATTCGTGCCTGCAGCTGCCCACTCCGGGACACGGAAGCCCGGGACGGGAAAGTGCATGCGCTCCTCCTCAGCCCGCTGAGGCCCGGCCTTCGCCTTACCGGATCTTGCTGTTGTCCCAGTGAGCGGCTCCCAGCTTTGATGAGAAATTCTGTTATCTTGACTGGAGGGGTGGCGGGGGGAGCACTTCAAACAGGAAGTTCAGCAGGTTATCACTCTCTTTTGCCCTAAATGGTGGCCCCCTACGTGCTGTGATGTGATCACTGATAAAATATTAACAGGCTGTTATCAGGCACAGCAATACAGCAGCTGTAATCTGACCGTGACCACCCCCTCCGCCTCACACAACTCACCTCTTTCCTGACACTTGCGGCTCAAGGATTCCTAGTTAAAACTTACCTACATTTCCTTGCTCTAGGCCTCTTTTTTCGACAAGACAAACAGGAGTGTCTTAGGGCTTGACAAAGGGGGAAGTCACCACACAAGAGCAAATCATCAGATCCTGCTTTCCTCTCATCCCTAAAATCCCATTGCTCCAGAATGCCCCCTCCCCGCACCACTCCACAAGGCGCTTCCCGGGAGGGCTTTGAACAACTTTCTATTTGCAAACACGACCTCGTGGAGAAAACACTGAGGAAATTCACCTGCTTTCAAACAGATATTAGGGAGGATAATGGGATGGGAAATTAGACGCTAAATGAGTATGAGTAGGGTGACAGGCAACCCAGTGTTTCAGTAGTAACTCCTTTTCTCCAGTAACCCTTTCAAAGTCTGTGATATTTAACAAAGTTCTGTGTGGGTTGCTCAGGAGAAAGGCCAGTCACACCACAAGCACAAAGAGAAGATGCTCCTTGCAGCCTCTTGACTTGGACTCATTTCTAGAATTTCCCAGTGGGATGCAAGGGGGTGGATCAGCATCCCCACAGAGGATACCTGATGATATTGTAAAGACCCTGCTCTCTTGGTTCAAAGGCACTGAATGCCTTGATTAAAAAGTAAGTATGCTTTCTGGGAAGAAAAATACATTCAGCCACAGATTAACCATTAACACCAGAATTTGTGCTAGTTTCTCAATTTAGCCCTTAAAGGAGCCAGAATGAGAAGATGAGTCCAGTGAGCTTTTAAAAGAGAACACTAATTCAGAGACACTGGATGCTGGAATTTGGGGGACCAGGGGACTTCTCTGAGTAACACATGTACCCTTCAACTAAATGATTCAACAGCTTCAAAAATGGACATGAGGTAGAAATCAAGGAAAAAGCAGACAAGATGAGAAAGGTGGTGTCATCTTTCCCTTGGCAATTCCAAAGGCACCTCAGGTGGTTAATTTTACTCTTCTGTGTGTAATAATAAACCAATATGTTCTCAAGTGTCACTTTCTCACTCCCCAAGAGACTTGCCCAACTCAGCACTGTCAGAGGGGGTGGTGCAAGGGAGCCAGTGAGAACACTCAAAGGCAGAGGCCAACAAGTCCAAGACCTCCTGGAGTGTAAGAATAGGATCTTGATGGCTGTTTTGGTATCAGGAAAGCTGCCAAGCGACAGCCCTGAGTGAAAAACCCAGTCAAGAGGAAATGAATTTCCACGTTGTTTGGAGGGATATTCGTTACATAAGTGAACGATTTCCTGATCATGAGGGCAGTTAAACATTGTGTGGGATAGTGGAACTTTCTTCCTTGGAAATTCCTATTCGTGTGGGCTGGCTGTAACATTTTCTTGTCAAGAAGAAGAAGACAAGACTGATCATTTTCAACATAGCATGGTACAGAAGGGAGAGCATGGACTTTGGAGTCAAACCTGGGTTTGGTTTGGCTTCTGCACTTTCCAGATGTGTAGTCTTGGGAGAGACTCTTCAATTCTTTACACTTTAGTTTCTGCATCTGTAAAATGGGAATGATGCCTGCCTCTCAGTGTGTAGGTCCTCAACAAATGGTTAACTGTATCCTAAGCATGTTGGTGACCTAGAAAGTAGTGCCAAAGTCACACTAAAATGTGTATCTCTTTGGGAAAAGGAGGCAGATGATAAAGTATATTTTCTACCACAGATTGGAATCTACATTAGCAAGGGGATATTTTTCCCAGGCCAAATCTTCTCAAGATCCTTCCCAGAAGTCTGAATGAATAACTTGAAGATCTTGAATAGGCTTCTGCTCATCAAATTCCATTAGCAGAAGCCAGAGGAAAAGACTTGAGAAGTTGGAGAAGAGAGAGGTAATGATGGCTCTTTGACCTTCATGCACATTTGTGAAAATCTGAGGTGGGACAGAACCATGATCTATCAGGTCCTACTTCTAAGGAAAAGCTTAGTCCAAGGGAACTGCAAACTGGGGATAATTTCCCAAACTCAAAGACAGTTGGGGAGATTTCAACAGCCACTTTCTGAATTCATATCCTACGAAGGCTCTACTGTTAAACAGATTTGGTATAGCCCCCCACTTGCAGGCATTCAAAACCCTTGGTTCATTCTCTTCCTTATGCTCCAAATTGAATAATTCACTATTCTTCAAACCCTCTTGGATGTTCCCTGATTCATCCTCGACCCAGACTTGTGACTTTTCTTATACTATTCCCTACATGTAGAAAACCCTCCCCCCCCAACACACACCTCCTCCTTTCCAATCCTTACAGGTTTCCATAGCCCACCTGGAAGATCACGCCTTTTGGAACACTTTCTTGAGCCTTTGCTTAAAGGCATCTTGCCTGCACCTGAGGATGCAATGCTGTATGGAACGTGCAATATTATCTAGAAGTGTGTTTGGGATCTCTGGTGATTCACGTAAAAACTTTGGGTTTAGGTGTAGAGGCAAGTAATGAAACACATTTCTTCTGCAGATTTTATTTTCCATTAGAAAATGAATGCTATTTATGTCTCACTTAATAAATAAAGCTTTAACATACCCAAGAGTAAGTCAGTTCTTTCCAGTTTTGTAGTTTATTATCTAACCACATTTCTGACTTTTGATTCATAAAGTATGGTTCATGAATTTCCTCTCTGCTTAAGGTAAGTTATGAGTTAGGGATGTACTTGTCACCAAGCACAAGTTATTTGTCTGAGGAGATTACACTTGATTTAGCATGAGCTCACCCCTAGCTTTCCTAAGCATACCCCTTGCTTCAGTCCTAACACAGTACTACAGAAAGAGGTTTTACTTCATAGTACAGAACTCTGAAACGTGTTCTATCTGGAGATTACCCTTAGGAACTGAGAGCCTCCCAATTAAGTCTCTACATTGTTACCCTAGATTATTTGCAATCGCTGGTCTTGGGCAAGCAAATCTTCTTGTCCCCTGCAGCCACAAAGTCTCTGACCTAGTCCTCTTCTAGCTTCCCATTTGTTCATCCAACAAGCATGTACATACAGTTGCCCTTTTGCTACTGTGTGGGACTGGTTCCAGGACCTCATTGGATACCAAAATCCAAGACTGCTCTAGTCCCTTAACAAAATGATGTACGATTTGTATACAACCTATACACATCCTCCCCTATACTTTAAATCATCTCTAGCTACTTATAATACCTGATAAAATGTAAATGTTATGTAAATAGTTGTAAACACAATGTAAATGATATGTAAATAGTGCCCACAGGTAGCAATTTCAAGTTTTGCTTTTTTGTAAATTTCTGGATTTAAAAAAATATATATTTAAAATCTGTGGTTAGTTGAATTAGTGGATGCAGAGCTCAAGAATTTGGCGGTGGGCTAACCCTACTCACTTCCTAATACGTGTGGGGAACTTAAGAGGTATACCTCAGATATATTGCAGGTTTGGTTCCAGACCATTGCAATAAAGTGAACATCTCAATAAAGCAGGTCACACGAATTTTTTTGTTTCCGAGGGCATATAAAAGTTATGTTTACACTATATTGTAGTCTGTTAAGTGTGCACTAGCATTATGTCTAACAAAACAATGCACATGCATACCTTAATTAAAAACACAATTAAAATACTTTATTGCTAAAAAATGCTAACCATCATCTGAGCCTTCAGTGAGTAACATAAAAGATCATTGATCACAGATCATCATAACAAATATAATGATAGTGAAAAAGATTGAAATATCACAAGAATTACCAAAATGTTGACAGAGAGATGACGTGAGCAAATGCTGCTGGAAAAATGGCACCAATTAGACTTGCTCCACACAAGGTTGGCACAAAAACAAAAACAAAAATAAAAATGCAGTACCTGTGAAGCGCAATAAAACAAGGTATGACTGTATTTTCTTGAGGCATGTTCTGTCTATTCTTTGAAAGAGGATAGCTCCTCTTTCTTCTCTGGAAATAAACTATCACTGCTCTTGGAAAAAGTGAGCAGAAGATTTCTCAGAGAGAAATGGCTGCCAGGGAAGGCCTGTCTGAGAAAGCTGACACTTAGACAAAGACCTGAAGGACGAGCAATAGCCCGCTATACCAAGACTGGAGATGTGAGCATTCCAAGTGAGGAAACAGCATGGATAAAGGCTCTACATTAAGTAAGAGCCTGAAATATTTCAGTGGGAAGACCACAGTGAGCAAGGGGAAAAGTGAGGTATGATGAAGAGTTGCAAGAGATAGAGCAGAAGAAGCAGGCAGGGGTCTTGTAGGACTTTGTAAGGAGTATAGATTTTATTCCAAGTGCAATAAGTCACTGCAGGAGTTTAAGCAGGGAGTCATGTGATTTTTTTTTTTTTTTTTAATCACTCTGGTTGTAGTAAGACAATTGTGGGAACAAGAGTGGAAGCAAGGAACCATTTAGGACTTGCAATTATTTGTGGGAGGTGATGATAGTTTGTATTAAGATAGATGTGGTAAAAATGAGTAGAGTCAAGCTATACTTCGAAGACAGAATTGACAGACTTTCTGGCAGGCTGGATGTGTGGGGCTAGAGGAGAGGAGGATCTAGGATGACTTCCAGGTTTACAGCTTAAGCAACTGGGTGGGTGGAGGTGCCATTTTCTGAAATGAGGAAAGTTGGAGGAAGGAACAGTCCCACAGTGTGTATGTATCACTGTTTAATATGATTTATTTGAAATGCCTGTGAGACATGGAAGTGTAAATGTCAAGTAGGTGGTTGAATATTTGAATGTGGAGCTAATAGGGAACACAGAACAAGGAAATTTGTGATAAGAGCCTTATAAGTGACAAAAAACTTGTATGTTCAAAGAAAACGTCATGTTTGGCTAGGTTAATCAGAGGGGTTTCCAAGAAAAAAGGTGGTATTTGAGCCAAAGGAAAGATGATGAAGGAAGACATTCCAGGCAAAGAGAATGAAGTGGCAAAGGTGGAAAAGGAGAAAATCTCAAGAAAGGTTCAGAAACTGAAAAGTAGTTCAGTTTGGATGGAACATGCTTTGTGTTTGGAATGCTGGAAGAGTCTGGAGTGCGTGGTTGAAGCCAGATGGGAAGTTGTATTGCACTCAGTGGGCAACTGGGAACACTGGCAAGTCTTTGAGCAGAGGCCTAATCTGGTGAGGTCCTTAAAAGCAATTCAGTGACAGTGAGTAGAGTGGGCTGAATGAGTGAGAATAGGAGACAAGGGAAGCCAGTTAAGAATCTGTTTTAATTAGGGAGGCATGAGGTTGTAAGGACCTAAATGTTGACTGTGGAAACTGAAAGTTAAAGGGCAAATGGGAGAGACACTTGAAAAGAGGATTATGATTATGTTCCCCTAACAGGATAGCCAGGAGGCGCCCACTTTCTTCTTCTCAATGCCTTTTGCCTCCACACTATATCATAAGCTCTAGTAGGGCTGGGTGACTCTCTCCGATCTCTCCTCTGTGGCATTTAACTTTGGGTAAAGGGACCGCATGCTGGTATGGTTTCACTGTAAACAGGGAACAGAGGGGTAGCTCTGGTATTGTAGTGAATGGACGCAACAGGTAACTGTGGCTGGAAGAAGGAGTTTGGGGTTGAGACCACAGAGAGTAAGTACTGGTAAGGATGAATTAATTTTTTACACCTTTCTCATTTTAAAGCTCAATTGCCTGTACTCCTTCCTACTCTGCCCCTACACTGACCACACACACACACATACACACACACACATACACACTCCCCTCTCTCTCAGGCTGAATCTTCAAGGCTCTGAATTTTTCCCTATACCATCCTCCCTTCCAATATTGTCCATGTCAGTGCAAAGTCCTGCCCTTTCACGGCCCCCATCTGAAGAACAAGTATCCCTGAGACAATGGCTGAATGTGCTCCCACCCATCCTTCAATAAATTTATATTTAGACAACCGAGGTCTTCCATATCATGGTCTAAATGCTGGATGTGAGAATCAATCACGTGTCAGGGAAGAGCTGCAGTGATGTGAGAAAAGGGGGCCAGGGACAGCTTTAAGCACTCATGCTAGTGGTAAATCATGGCTCTGGCCTCCCCCTATTCCTTGCAATCCCACTGGGAAAATCGACGATGGGCTTCCTTTCAATATAGTTAAAACACGTTTGGGAGAGTCTTCTGAAGTAACTACGCAGAGGAGAAACAGAATGAATACCCAAAACATTCCTCCAGACGAGCTAACTCTTTTCTGATTGCTTGATCCCACCTCCCTTTTACAGATTCTCCATTACTTCCTATTTTTCACTGTTGGTATATTTTATGTGTTTGTTATTCAGTATCTTTTGAAGAGTACCTTGAACTGTTTGGAGAGTATACACTATGTAAATACATAGTAATAAATAAATATAATAAAGAAATGAATAAACAAAATGTCTACTTTTACAAGAAGGTTTTACCACTTTTGATATGAGAGCCACCTCTCACTCAGCACCAGCCTGAAGAGTAGGTAAGTGTACTCTGAGGGACAACAAACAGATCTCGCTGCTCTAAAATACCTCCCTCACAACCTGAAGTCCCACAGTTTGCTGATACACATTTTAAAAATTTAAGCTTTGAAGATTTCCTTTTCAAGAATTCCTTATTAAAATGCAAATACCACAGAGGGGGGTAGGTAAATGGGTCATGATTTAACCTTAGTTCCCTTTACATTAACCCATCACTCCTACCAAACACATTTTTTACATTCCAGCCTTTTCTGTGCTTTTGTTCATGCTATGCTTCCAGAAGTGATGCTAAATATGACATAAATTACAAATTAAAATTTACCTTATGTTTTCACACAGTCTCTCATGTGATATCTAAATCCAAGCCTACTCATTCTTTTTAAAAACGATTTATTTTTTCCAATGTAAGAAGAATAACAGGTTTATTATAGAAAATTTGAAAAAAGCAGGAAGATAGGGAGAAGAAAAACTATCAACCACAGTCCTACCACGTAAAGAACAACAGTCGTTAACAGTGTTGTCATGCCGCTCTTTAAACCAACCTTAGTTTAGGTCCCATTTCTGATGTGATGCCTTCCTCCCCCAGAACTTCTCTATCATGTTTGTGCCACTTGCTTGTACAAGTCAATTAACTTGGTGTGTATCTTGTGTTTCCAACTAGATTGTGAGATCCTTGAAGGCTGAAACCATGAGTTATGCTTCTTAACTTATCCCCAAACAGTTGGTACATTGGACCCAATATTTGCTGACTGATTTAACCTAAATGAATACAAATCATCAGAAACAATATGAAATAGGCCAAGTATCTGAGTCATGAAAGTTAAAGCTTTCCAGTCACCTGGTTTGGTGACTATTACTCTTCTGTTCCTGGGATTCTTAAAAGCCTATTTAACTAGACTCTTTCTCCACACCAAGACTGAATGAGAAGCAGACTGATTAAGAGCCAGGATTTACTCAAAGATTCTCGATGTAAGGCATAAAGGTGAGAGAGAAAGAAAGAGAGAGAGAGAGGGAGGGAGGGAAGATGGGAGAGAGAGAGAAAAAGAGAGAGAGGTGTGGGAGGGAGGAAGGAAAGGAGAGGGAAGAGAAGGGTAGAAAAGGGGATATAAAGTATCTGGTGCTCAATCCAGTATGTGATTTGCCTCCAGCACCGTATACAGGATCCCATCCACTTGTTCTGAGTCAAACCCGATCTCACGAAGCTCCAAGTGAGGGAGGACAGAAGTAAGGAGATAGCTGACGTGGGTACGCAGCCGCGTAAGCTTTGCCAAAGCCCTGTATGATGGAGTGAGGGACAGGAGAAGAGATGACATGAAGTCGTTAGCCAACAGAACAAAATGAAGCTCCTTCAACATGGGCCTACATCTCTCAACAATTACATTTCCATTAGCTAGAAAGAAAGAAGGAAGCACAATGCCACCAAGCACAGGGAGACTGGCTGCAGCTCTCTAAGAAGTGATTCCTCAATCCTTGGTGGCCTAGGATTTAATTAAGGCTTCTTCCCTTATCTGCGACCAGTAACGAGGGGTCCTAAGGGATGCTTCCCATTAGCACTCTCAGGCTGATAACTAAACCCTAGTAATTAACCTTTCTAGGTCATCTCCCTCTGGGGTCCGGTAGGAGACCTGAGCCTTCTGCAGCACTTCCAGGTGTGTCTCCGTCTCTTTCAGTTTCTCTTTTAGTTCCTGCTTTTCCTCTTTGGTTCTTTCCAGCTCAGCTTTCAGAATCTGGAATTCAGCTTGGCGATAGCCCATGTGTTTCTTGCTCCAATACAAGCCTTCCGTCTCCTGGGCGCTATAAGTCACCAATTCATGTTGGACTTTCTTGAATTCAGAATGCCAGTGATTCCTCTCCTGTTCCAGCTCCTCCACCTGCAGTCCAAGAAACAGAAATTCAATGACCCCACATACTACTGAAAGCTAAAGAGAGTGCCCCCAAATTTCCCGACTATTCACCCTGGAATTCCTCTACAGATATTCTTCTCCCTATGGGCCTTTTCATCCCAAAATATGGGAAGGAAGAACATTAGGGTTCACTTAGTCTGAGACATACCACAGAATCACTCAATGGCTTATTTTGTTTAAGGCCTCAGAACATGAGTTCATCGGAATTCCAACTCTCTAGTCCCTCAGTTACAATGACCTTGTATTCCTGGTGGTAAGGTGTTGCCCCTAACCTTTTGCTGGAACATATTCCTTTCTGCCAAAACACGTTCCAACTTTTCTGTGGTTCTCTTCAGTTCTTCTAGCTCTCTTTGGTTCTTCATCTTTGGTGTATTACGACCTCCGCTCTCCTCGTAGCCTCTTCCTTTCTCCACAACGGCTGCAGCAGGGGTGGCAGCAGAGGCCACGGAAGAATAAGGCACCGGGTTCCAGGATTCAACTGCTTTTCTCCTCTCAGCAAGCTCCTCTCTGTTAAAAGGGATCAGCTGAATGGGAGCTCCTGAATCTCTAACACCTTTTGCAACACCGACAACAGCTACAAAAGGTCCCTTGTTTACTTCTTCCTTGTTTATGTGTGTGCTGCCCCTGTTAGATTCTTCTGCTACCAATCTTGGCATCTGATCTTCTAATTCTTCAGAGACAAGGGCCCCCTGCTGTTGGTCTTGGGCCCCTGAATACAGAACTGAAACCTCCCTACTCTGACCGGTGTTCTTGATTGCTTCGGGGTATTCCGGCGAAAGGTACGGTGGTGTGCTTCTCTCAGAACTGGATTTCTCGTGGCTGTTCTCCCCTTCTGGGTAGGCAACTGCTGCCTCTACCCTCCTGTAAGGGCCAGGCATGGAATAATCCAGAGGAGGTGTTGTCATATCATTCTGGAGCCTTCTTCGTTTCTCCACAGGTTCCTCACCTAGGATCCATTTGTACTTACTGCAAGAAGAGGAAATTCAATTTTAAGCTGTCACAATACAAGCGAAGTATCTTCCTTATCCTATGGAACCCCGTCCTCAAATTTCCCATGTTAAAACTGACTCTAGCTGTTATTCACAGGGCATTTCAGGTTAGGACTACATCTTTACTCTCAAACCACAACCCGTTCACTCATGCAATTTGCTGACATAGCAACAGGCCTTAACGGAGAGATGAAATCAAAAGGCGTGAAGACACGGTATCTGGATAAAACAGGACCAGGCTGACCTTGCTAAGATTTCTGAAAATAGGATGGAAACTAGACTGACTTAAAAGTTTCCAAAAGACAAGTAGAGGGAGGAAAAACAAACAAACAAAAAAACCACATGCAAAATCCCCTAACACAAGAATGGAAAAAAAGGTCATAAAAAGCCTATTGGAATATGTAGAGGAGACTGAGCCAGCTCGTTAACTTTAAAGTGTCACAAAAACCTTCCAGGATCAAAGACTTAACGCACATTTTTATATTCCAACGGAACACTACACAATGCCTTTGCCAGCCAACTGGATTGGGGCTACTGCCCATTATCCACTTGTAAAAGTTAATTAAAACACAAGGCTCTAGTCAGAAACAAAGAAACTGAATTGGCCAATTCAAGTCATTTCTCATTTTTCACAAAAGAATTCCCCTCTGTTGGGGTAAACAGGCACTCCCTCAGTTCTTCAGGAAAGGCCAGGATAGTGACCTCAAATCACCTTCCATTTCTGGCTGCTATATACACTAACGGTTGAAGGAACACACACACACACACACACACACACACACACACACACACACACAAAACAACAAAAAAAAACGATGCCAGTGAAATCCATAGGCAATTATATATATCATGCAGCAGGATGGGACCCCCATTTTTATCCTTATAACTATTCTGCTCTCTCTCCAGAAAACCAGGAAATTTCAAGGTAAAAATTAACTTTCAAATTTTCAATGAGAAAGAACCAGGCATGTTATTGGCCACCGTATCTCAAGGATGCCCACATTTCTCTGCAATTTCTGAGAGTATCTGTTAAGACATCATAAACCTTAGCTTCTTATAACGCCTTAATGTTCTCCAAAACTAGTGTTCACCCTGAAATAAAATTGGTCTGCTATCTTAATAGATCTTGTAGTGTCAGCCTTAGGGGGAAAGCAAAAGGACTTAGGGGCTATGTAAGAACAAATGTATCCATCTTTAAACATGCATAAGGGCCACTGTAGATGGTCCATTTAGCTGTGGAACTGAGGCAAATAGTAAAACAGTTTGCTGGTATGAAGGAATAGTATATGCTACTAAATAGAAACAACAAAGTTTTATGAAAAGCCATTAAGGTCACATTATCTGCCTTCTCTTCAATTTCCCACCGCTAAGGGAAGAATTAAGGTCCTTAATTCTCTTCTCTCCGTACATTTTTTTTCCTTTCGTAATGTCATACAACCTTTTGGCTCGAACTTCTGGGAAGTAACCCCCAAGTCATTCCCCCAGCCCTGATCTCCAGCACTGAATTTCCAACTGCCTATCACATATTTCTTTCTGGAGGTCCCACTGGCATCTCACTCAGTATGTATAAAACTGAGCTTTCACTTTTACCTTCAAATATGCTCCTTCTCCTATGTTTCCTATTTGTGTTCGATACCACCAAACTCTCAGTAATTTTATATAGTTTTACATTATCAATACTCAAAAGTTCAAGCTCTCATGACTTCTCCTGGACTATTGCAATGGCTACCTCCAGTATCCCCTTGTCACACCTCCAGCTCACCCACTGCCAAGTTAATCTTCCTATGGCATTGCTCTGATTATGTCACCTCCCTACTTGAAATCTTTAGGTATTGTTCCCCACAACATAAAAGCTTTAATGTCTTAGCTTGGTATTTGAGCTTTTCCATTCCAAAACATAGGAAACAGTTGTTGAACACTTACTCTGTGCCAGACAGTGTGAAAAGTCTTAATGTGTATGGTCTGACCCAAATCTCCCAGTTAAACCTGAGGTAGGTGGTATTCTTAACTTCACTTTTAAAAGGATGCTCAGGCCTAGAGAAGTTAAATAACTAGTGAAAATCATGTAGCTAGTAAGTGGCAGAGCTGGGATATAATTTGGCCCTAGCTTTTTCTCTCACTATTTCCCTTCAAAAACACCAGCCAAACAGAATACCCCATGATTTCCCATGCTGCTTCTTTTGATTGGAATGCACTTCTCCTCAACACTGCATGTCTAAGTCCAGTTCAAATGCAACCTCTGAATTCCTATAGCAATTTAGTAATCTCTATATAACATATATTACTTTCTACTGTGTGTGTGTATTGTAGGTTCGCCACTTAAGTATAAGCTCCTTGACAGAAGGGAGCTTAACTGTGCTACTTGGGGATGAGGGAACAAAATTTTGTACATAAGAGGTGATCAAAAATGAATTATTATGTTTTTGTTTGTTTTGGTTTTTTTTTTGCAGCCCACAATAAGTTTATTGTGTCTTCAAGACACTACAGTGTAGAGTCCTCTCCCAGAGAAGGGTCTTTCAGAGACAAGGAACCATTATCCAGACGAGTTGCTCATTTGTTATTTTCATAGGCAGCTGGATTCTTCCTTTTGGATCTCTCAAACTCTTAGAACTATTATGTCAATGAAAGGCAATGAGTGGATTTTACTTATTGGTTCTATAAATACTTCTGGTTCTTCCCTTTAGGAATCAATTTATTCCAGATCTGTATTCATTTAGTAAAGATTAATTTAGGGTTTACATATTAGTAATTCTTTTCCAGCTACATAATCTCTTCTCATTTTCTTTTTCCTTTTTGTCATATTCCTCCATTGGCTGTCTGCAGAGAAGCCAGCTGATATTTTGACAGGGATTCATTTATTATTTTGGAGTGTATTATTTAATTTCCACATATTTGTGAATTTCCCAAATTTCCTTCTGTTGTTGATTTCTAATTTAACTCCACTGTGGTTGAAGAACATCCTTTGTATGAGGTCAATCCTTTTAAATTTCTTAAGGCTTGTTTTATGGCATAATATATGGCCTGCCCTGGAAAATATTCCATGTGCACTTGAGAAGAAAATGTGTTATGCTGTTTGGGGGCAAAATGCTCTACATATCTGTCAGGTCCAGTTGGTTTATAGAATTCTTCAACTCTTCTATTTCGTTGTTGATCTTGTACCCATTATTGAAAGTGGTAAAGTGAAGTCTCCGACTATTATTATTAAATTGTCTATTTCTCCCTTCAATTCTGTCTGCTTTTGGTTCATTCATTTTGGGGCCTCTGTTGTTAGGTCCATATATGGGTATAATTTTTATATTTTCCTGATGGACTTTATCAATATGAAATATTCCTCTTTATATCTAGTAACATTTTCTGTTTAAAGTCAATTTTGCCTGATATTTGTATAGCCACGGTAGCTCTCTTATGGTTGCTGCTTGTATGGTATGTCTTTCTTCAACTTTTTATTTTCAACCATTTTTATCTCTGAATCTAAAGCATATAGGTAGTATAGTTGGATTTAAAAAACCCAATCTGATAATCTCCAACTGGAGATGAATTGTTTAATCTAGTCATATTTAATATTATTACTGATATGAAAAAATTGATGTCCACTATTTAGCTTTCTGTTTTCTGTATGTGTCATGCCTTCTTTGTTCCTTTCTTCCTCTACTGTTCCTCTTTCCATGTTATGTGGGTATTTTCTAGTTCAACATTTACAAATCTAACAAAACATTACTACAATCATTACTTATGTAATGTTATATCTTTTGAGGAAGTGGGAGAAGAAAGTAGAGCAAGTACATATTTATATTTATAGAGTTTGCTAAATCAATCTTCTTATTTTTCCATTTTTTTATTTTCTTCATTTCTTACTATGGGTCTGAGTTACCATCTGGTTTTATTTCCTTACTCCAGTACAGCTTTGTTTCCACTCACCTCCTCTGTGCTGTTATTGGCAAACATTTTACATCTGCAGATAAGCCCAACAATAAAATTATATACATATATATGAAAATATATACAAATATATACATATTGTTTATGCAATTATTCTTTAAGTCAGTTAAGCATAGAAAGAAGAAATATGCCACTGTATTAGCTTTTATAATTAATTACATTTATCATTGCCAGTACTCTGTTTTTTCATGTGAATTTGAATTACTATCTGGTATCACTTGCTTTCAGGCTAAAGAACTCTCTTCAGTATTTCTTGCATGGCAGTTTTGCTAGAAAAAAATTCCATCAACTTTTGTTTATAAAGGAATGTATCTATTTAACCTTCATTTTCTAAAGATAGTTTTACTGGATTTATGATCCCTGGTTGAAGTCTTTCTTTCAGTACTATGAATATGTCATCCCACTGCCTCCTGGTATCCAATGTTTCTGATAAGAAGCCAGTTGTTAATTTTATTGAGGTTCTCTTTTACATGATGAATATTTTTTTCTCTTCCTGCTTTCAAGATATTCTCTTTACTTTTGGTTTTCAATATTTTCACAATATTTTCACTGTATGGCTACAAATCTCTTTGTATTGTTTCTATTTTGAGTTACTTGAGCTTCTTGGATGTGTAGATTAATGTTTTTCATCAAATTTGGAAACTTTTCAGCCGTTATTTCTTTGAATATCATTTCTACTGGTTTTCCTCCCCCTCTCTTCTCCTTCTTATACTCCTATTTTACGTATGCTGGGTGCACTTAATGGTGTCCCACATTTCTCTGAGGCTTTTTCCATTTTTCTTCATTCTTTTTCCTCTCTGTTCTTCAGATGGCATAATCTGTAACTGATATAACTTCAAGTTTGCTGATTCTTTCTTCTGCCAGCCTTAATGTGCTGTGCAGTCCTTTTAGTGAAATGGTTATATTAGTTATTGCATATTTTACCTCAAGAATTTCCATTTGGTTCCTTTTAAAAATAATTTCTGTCCCTTTATTAATATCTTACATTTGATGAAACATGTTCTTTGAACATATTTATAATGGCTGCTTTGAAGTCTTTGCTAAATCTAACGCTTGAGTCTTTTTAGGAGCAGTTTCTATTACCTGCTTCTTTTTTCCCCTATGTACAGATCACACTTTCCTGTTTCTTTGCAAGTCTCATAATTTTTTGTTGGTAATTGATATTTTAGATAATATAGTACAGCAATTCTGGACACTGATCCTACCTCCCTGAGTGGATGTTCCTGTTGTTTGCTGTTTTTTTTTTTAGTAGTGACTTGGCTAAACTGATTCCTTGAAATTTATTTCCTCTGTAGTATGCAACCTCTGATGTTCCTGCTCAAATTTCTTCTTGGTTTTTAATCTTTTATCTGGCAACCTAGGAGTTTCCTTGGGTTAGCATAGGTCAAAAGTCATGATTAAGACCCCTTATCCAGTTAGATTTTTACCTTTTGCCACTGAATGTATATGTGGCTTGAAGGCTGCTATCACAGGTCAAGGAGTTTATGTTTCTGCCTCACATTCAGCCAGGTAGTAGTAACTTGGATTTTTCCTCTTCGGTTACCTCTAAGAGGGCACAGCCTTATGCACGTACAGTCTTCCAGACTACCATGGATATGTACAATTTTATTTTTAAGCCTGGCTTCCTAGGAATGGCTCCTGGGTCAGAGTAGTTTATTGTTCAGCCAGTGGTTAATCAGAGGTTGTGCTTAAGTCCTTAGTGCCAGTGAGGCTCCTGACCTTTGTTGTTTGATCTGTGTGAGGCTTGGGGACTGCTTTAAAGTCCACCTTATCTCCTGAGTGGTACAGTCTTGTGCTTACGCACAACCTTCCTGCACAGTGTTGACTATGATCCCAAGAGAGCTCTTCTTAGCTGTTCTTTTGATTAGTTCTCTCTGTTAACAAATTTCTGATTACTCAGTCATTTTGCCTGTTGTAACTTGTATCATGGAGCTATGAGTGCCTTCTTAATTGTTCTCCACTAAGATTTTCATTGTTTTTGATAATACTCTTAGGAATGGAATTCTCCATGATCTGTTCCACACAAAGTCAGTTCCTTCAGGTAGAATTGGGAGTTCTTCAACTGTAAGGCCTCCTTCTCTCCCTAAGCAGAACCTTTATGCCACTGTGTAAGAGCTAGGGGCAAGGACTGTGGCCCACTCTCCAAGAGTGAAACCTTTTCTTTACAAATGGACGCTGGGATGGTTTTTGGCTTGTTCCTTCTGGCATGAGCCTCTGCCCTATAAGTAAGCTGGGGTTGGTGCAGTAGGGGTTCAGGATTGTCAGCAAGCTGTCCCCAGGTGAGTGCTTCCAACCTCTGAGTGGGGACTGGGAGGGGGAAGAGAAAGCTGAGTGGAAGAAGAAAGACCTGGTCCTCTTGAGTTTGCCTGAACAGAACTTCTGCAAAACAGACCTAGGGAATATGAGAAATATCAGAGGCCTGCCCCTTCCAGGGGCAGGTGAAACCATAGCTCTAGTTTAAGAGCTGGGGAAGAGGGAGCCCCCAACTTCTTGATCACATCCACTTGGTTAGAGCTCCTTGAATAGTTTTCATAAAACATAGTTTGGAGGGGGATAAGAGCAGACTAAATGCCATAGACTCTTGCTGTTCTTTCTGAGACTTAACAGATTTTCTTGAATGAATGTTTCTCTATTAGCTGTATGCTCCTAGGACAATTTCCAGGAAGTAGGGATGATTGTTTTGTTTAATAATTTTTCTCCAGTTAAATGGTTATATGTTGGTGAAAGAGTTCATCACACTCCTCATTTTGCCATTCTGGAAGTCCCTCTCAAAGATCATATTTTAAAATGTTAATACTGGCCCCCGAATCAATCTTATTCACTTACAAAATTGTTTTTTCTATTTCTAACTTGTATTTGTTGTTTCAATATTCTTTTAAATATATTAGAATGTCTTTTCCCCTCTCCTTCCACTACTAAAATGTAATTTGGATTTTTTGTTATCCTTTTAAAACATTAAATAATTAGTCTTTGACATAATAGCTTGCTCAAAAGTTCTCTAAACAGCTAAATAAATTATAGCCACTAATTCTCACCTTTGTCCATATGCTCATGGCTACTTTAGACCTTAATTTATATCACTCATATGAAACCTAGCATGTATTAGGGATGCTTACATATATAACTTTGAGTACCATAAGCTCCTTCATCTTTGATTCCTTAGAGCACTGCTTTCATACAGTAAGCACTCAAATATATGTAGAATGAATGAACAGGAAGGACTATTTCCTTTAACAGAAATAAGCTATCTTCCCCTAAAAGGTTATGCTTGCTTAAATACTGGCTGAATCTACTCTTTATTGCAGGTCTTCACCTCCCATTGCTACATTCACAAAGCTGTTTCCAATGATGCATCCGGAGCCCCTTTTAGGTCTTATAAGCTACCACACTAGAAAATTTTAAAACACTCTTGGTTAGTGTAGGCTTTATTTTATCTAGAGTTAGAGAGTTGTACTACATGACCCAAAGACCCTTATCAGCTTCAGGTTTTGATAACAAAGGAGATCTTTGTAACTCTTGACTAAACCTATGATTCCCTTTAACACTCTTTTATCAGAAAACCCTATGTATTTTACTCAACTCTTGAATACCTTACTTTTCCTCTATAAAAAGGCAGCTTATTTCCAATTAATCTGAATCCCCCTACACATGTAGCTCAAAGTGACATCACCATCATTTACTGACCTCACATAAGACATTAGCAGCACCAATTATCACATATCTCTTGAAAGAATATTATTCTCAAATTAAAGTTACACATAAACAGTCAAAGTACTTTACCTGTCTTCTAGAGCCAAAACTCGGCTCTGGATATAGCAGTTCCATAAAGACTTATACAGAAATCCTAATAAAGACTGATGAAGTATGCCACCCAATGGATGTACTGCCATACTACACTCATAAAATACACACATAACATAGGTTAGCATTTGTAATCTCCTTCAAGTTACCAAAATCCACTAGATAGTAACAGCAGAAACACTGAAGGGAAAGGAAAAGTGGTCACAGCAGGGAAAGGACAGCCTTCAAGAGCAATGACACCTTGATATTCCAGTGACAACTTTGATATACAACCAACTCAAGGAGATCAAGGTAGAGTGGTAACAATGTGCTTAAAAAAATACAGCACTTTACTGTACACCCCTCCCAACCTACAATGGGAGCTGGAAAACTATGTATGGAAACAGAAGAATTAAACTCAAATCCCTGAGACCAACTAGGCTATAATTCTTACCCCCTTGCTGTATAGTTCTATTTTAGAAATTGTTCCTTCAATATGACTCAGATTCAACCACTAGTTACTAAGTACCTACTATCTTCCAAGGCACTGTTTTAGATGCTTTCATACAGATTCTTGTTTCATCTCTTCAGAGTTTTATTAGTTTTTCTCCTAATAGCTTACTTCCCCTTGAGACTTTTTGTTCATTCTCAGGGGGTCATGGGGTTCTTTTAATATCTACAGGGCTTAATTGTGGAAGAATCATCGAATAGGGCACTCGCATACATGAAGAGATGCTTGTCTAGGTGAGAAGCTGAAAACACTCACCTAAGAAGCAAGGAAGAGGGAAAAGAATCAGTAACATTAAGAGGGGCAGGGACAGGAGTCATTTTTATCCTATCATATATCCATTGCTTTTCTCCTGCAGTATGTTGAGAAGATATCCAAACTGAAAAGGGTTAATATAAAGTTCACAACCCACTATATAATAGTCACATTATTGAGGACTGTAGAAGTTTCTACTATTAGAGAGCAACTCTGTACCTTCCCTATGGCTTGGCCCTGCCAGAAGCGAGAAGCACAGTAGAGAGGAGAAAGCAAGTCATAATCAACAGTTCTGAGTTCCAGTCTCATGGCAGCAGTGGGGCATACATTTTAGTTCTTCAAATATTCCTGATATTTAAGAAAATTCTTGTTGTAAATACTAACAAAATAATATGGACGAGGTGCTGAAAGATGGAAAATAAATCCCAAGACTAAACTTATACTCAAAATTTACTCTAGGAAACTAGAAGTCTTATCTAATGGCACAAACTTCTAATACTCATTTTTATATGTGGCCAACGTGTGCTAGGCCTATGGGGCCCCACAGGATTTTACTATTCCTAAACTTAATGAAAGAAACAATGCTTATCTATGTAATATTACCTTACATTTGTATACTACATTACAGTATGCAAAGAGTTTTCATGTCCATTATTTCACTTACACAATTCCCAACATAATGTGAATACATAATCCATAAAAGAACATTCATCAGATGATTACCTCAAAAAAGTAAAAAAAAAAAAGATAGAGAGATAGGTAGACAGACTTGACATAGCAGTTATAATGTTGAAAAATTGGGGGTATATGCAACACACAATTCTATCAACTCAAAAATGTTGTTTTTCCTCTGAATTCCATGCCAGGCCTTAGGAAAAACATGATAACCATACCAATGTATTTTACAGAAAAAAAACAAACCTTGAGGCTCACTGAAGAGAGACTGTTTTTTACCCACCTGGAAAATGGAAAAACACTGGAATCCAGAGGCTTAAGTTGAAGAGAAGGTGTTCTGCTTTCTTCTCCAACAGATGAAAGCTGGCCTGGGCTATCAATTCCCTCATATCCAGTTGTCTTATTATTCAAGTCATCCATATCTTGAATAGAAGGGATCTTCAGTGGATTAGTGAATACCTAGTAAAGAAAGAAACAATTCATTAAAATCCCAATTTCAAACTAAATACCAAAGGATGAGTCAATCCTCTGATGCTAGGAAAGAACACTTGGCCAAATAAAAAGAAACTGTTTCCTACACAAAACAAACAGTGCGCAGTAATGAACACTAGAACACTGACCCCAGGCATGTTCAGTTATAACCTTATCAGCTGGACACCAACAGACCTCCCCAAATCACTTATTGGCTCCTAGAGTCATCCCACCCACAACACAAACCCAGGTCCCCTAATCAGTGTCTAATTCTCTACTGTGACCCAGTTTAAGGCTGAGTTTTCACTCCTCTGAGATCTGTGATGAGGGCAGGGATGGAGGGAATAAGCACTGCAGCAAGAGTCTGTGCTGGTCTTGGAGAAATGCATGCGAGACTAACATGTATTCACATTGCACACACACAGAGACATGCATCTGGGATCTTGTGGGAGAGCCAGCTTATGAAGATAGTATGAATGATGAAGGTGAAGGAGTATAAAGGGGAGGTAAACTGACTGAGGACAGGGCAGTCCCAGGAAATCTCCCAATCTCTAGATTAGACTATTGAGCCAAGACATTAGGGTATGAAACCTGTTTATGAATACACCTGGGTCTTGGTAGGGTGTCAGAAGAATTAGTATTTTTTTGCCTCTATCCTCACCAGTCTGACCTACCCTGACTGAGTGGGTGGAAAGTGAATCTAACATGCTACTAGCAGATATCTCTGGGAAAGAGGGTCAAGAGGAAAATCATGCAGAAAGGCAAGGTTGGGAGGGGAAGATATATGGGTGCTATGGTGGCTGTCAGGAAAGGAGTGTCCCTGAAAGGACGGCCAACCTTATTGCACCCTTCAGCGTCCGGAGCTGGGCAACCATGTCCGAGAGACAGTGCTCCTGAAAATTCAAAACAGCAGAGTCTTTATAAAGCCAGCCAGCCTGAAAGCAGGGATAGGGAAGGGGCACAAAGAACCACCCCTTCTTCCCAAGGAAGGAGGAAGGAATCACCCCTGAATCCTGGAAGAAAGGAGACTGAGGAAAACCAGACACTCAACAGGAGCAGCCTGTATGAGGATGGAACATAACCCTGAATATTCTGTGACAACAAATATGACATTCACACTGTCCAGAATCAGTACTGAATCTAAATATGGGCAATAAATGATTTGGCTCATCTATTTTTGGTGATCTGAACATCAGTAGCAGCAGATCAAAGCAAAATCAAAACATCCAATGAAAAAAAAGACCACTAGAACAAATGGTTCATTATTTCTATGCAGCTTTCAAGAGTGCTGCTTCCTTCAACCTATGTCTTCTGTTGGGGAAAATTTTATGTGAGAAAAGGATGAGGGTGGGCTGTCTCTCACCTGGTGGCTGTCATTTTCCATTGGCAACTTCTTCTTCTCAACAGTTTGATCTCTATAGGAGAAGATAAAAGTGCTATTTAGTTCACTCATGAAATTTCTCAGTCTGAAATGGATTACCATTGTAGATTTAGGCTGAAATGTTCCTTCTAAACTAGAAATAGTGTGAGCCTCTTTTTGTAACTAAGGGTTCCTTCCTGAACTCTATGATTAAAGAGAGATTTCAAATGTCCTATCAAAAGAGGAGCGGGGGAAGGAGAGAGGCTAAGTCAACCACTAGTTGAGACATTCAGGAGATGATTACAAAGAATAAAGAATTAGAAGAACAGAGAGATCAATAGGGAAATCATTATAAACAAAACAAAGAAAGTCATCTCTCGTCTCAAAATTCCCCTGTCCTATTAGGAAGGCTCAGGCTGCACTACTGCATGATACAGAACACCACCTCGGGTATACTCAACTGTTTCTTAGCTTTGTTCAAGTACAGGTCTTCATCAATGAGTTCTTGTTCCTCTGGAACAGAGCATCTCCTGTAGTACAGAGAAGAAATCATCTTTTGGAAACAAAACGTGTCCTTCATTTTTACCCCTTACTTTCCTCCCAACTATGACAAGGCAGGTTAACAACCTTCCAACGTTATAGAGTTCAGACTCTACCCGTATTACAAAACCTGTGTGCAGGTTAACATGTAGCAGTTCTTATTTCGAGGTATATCATATCATTATTTTTGGTGCATGTATCACCTTTCTCCCAAGTCATTCCAAGTACCTGATAGCTACAAAATTCATATTATGGTGGACAGCATAAAACATAATCTCTATATTTACACAGTGAGGTTCAAGCACAAGAGACTTGCTTGAGGTTCCACACAAAGGAATATTGCTGAAACTAGAACCTAGGCCTTTTGCCTCTCGTCTACTAGGAAAGTAACTCCCAAAGTGCAGTCTAGAAGCAGAAGAATCCCTAAACTATGTGATGATGCCTGAACAAGAAAATCAGAGGCTATGACAGCAGCAAGAAGAGACTAGGAGCTTCCATTATAAAAAAGAACAGAACAAAGATTAGCTAAGAGGAGAAAGAGAGGATTCTATAAATGAAAAGACATTTGCTATATGTAGTATTTAGCTTATTCTGAAGAAGAGAATTTTGGGAGTAAAAGCTGAAAAGAGTACTAGAACATGTATTCAGAAAATTCCTAGGAACAAATAAACAAAAATTAGTAATAAGTGGAAACCCTATGTTATACCCATTTTATAAGGGGACAAAGTGCCCTGAGAGGTTATGTCTTCTGGACTAAGTATAAACTGATAGGATATACAGGATTCAAAAACTGAGACTTCTAAGCACTCTGTCCCATGTTTTAATCACACAATCCCAGTTACTCTCCCTGGAGAGGTACTGAAGCACATCTGGAGACTATGGGGGAATGCTTGCTCATTACAGACCTGGACTTCATTTACTTAATTTTCTCCCTTTTAAACTTTTACTTTTTCTAAAAAGCATATTCTGGGTTAGTACCTTTTCTCTGTCAGGATTTACTCTGCAGAAAAAAAATTAAGAAAGTCACAGCTGAATTGAAGCAAACTGAGTTATTACTATGAACCTATGAGACTGACTTAGATTAAAAATATCTGTTAAATTGAAATGAATGCTTATGGCTATGCCAGGCACTATCTAGATGTTAGCTGCTTCAAGGAATATATTAGAAAGACAAACATACATTGAATGTACAATAGGTACTATAACAGATTCAGGTATAGGAAGCATATGAAGAAAAGCATCGACTCAACCTGAAAAGTAAATCCCTTGTTCTCGAATAGTTTACAATCGCTTGAAGAGCCCAAGTTCATACACATGAAAAACATCCGAAAAATTCAAATAGTATGTGAACAAATGTCAAGAATTAAATACCACAGGAAGCCAGAGTAAAATCACTGTAAACTACTGTCAACAGAGAAGTATCACACAAAATAAGCTTTCCAGACAGATACAATTTGGATGCAGATGGAATGCAGAAAGCCACTGTAAGCAAGTGGGATGACAACATCAAGTCATGGAGGAGGGAATATGTGTGGCACGTGCAGGGAAGAGTGAAGCCACAGGCCTGCTAAAGCAGAGGGTTTGTGTTAAGATACAATGAATAATAAGGCTGGATAGGTAGAGTGGGACCAGTTAGCACAGGGGCTTGAATGCCAGGCTGAAGACTGTGGATTTGAGATGAAGAACGTTTTAGAATATAGAGACAAATCAGGTGTTATCTCTGGCATAATAGTGAGTCTTAACCTTACCTGTACTTTGGATGGGAATTATAGTAACAAAACCATCTTGCAGGTAATGTAGATGGATCAACCTTGCCAGGAAGCTTTCTCCATTTAAGACATTCATCACATTGTACCCATGTCTGATCAGGAATCTTCCTGAGTGAAGGAAAACAGAAGTATGACTGTATATTCTAGCTCTGTGCTCTGTCTTATATTAGGGAGGCATACCCTAAAAGCAAAAAAAACATGATTTTATATATGAAATGTGTTAGAAATACTATAGTTAGATGTCTAAAAAAATATATATATATCTTGATCTTCACAGATAAAATAATGATAGAACTAGACCAGATATGGATATGAAAAATAGTAGCAAGTCTTAACGTGGTGAGCTACCATGTTATAGAAGTCAATAGTATTTATCCCAGAATCTCTCTTTTTTTTCCTTTTCTTTTTTTAATTAAAGAATTTTTTTGCAGGGGGAGTTAATTGGGTTTATTTATTTAGTTAATTTTAAGTGGAGGTACTGGGGATTGAACCTAGGACCTTGCCCATGCTAAGCATGTGCTCTACCTCTGAGCTATGCCCTCCCATCTATCCCAGCATCTCTTGTTCTAAGCAAACAAAAGGATAATTTTAACTTGAAAATTCATTAATCAGCAAAAAAATTTATATATATTATAGTATTACTAAAAAGTAAAACCCATAGTATCATTTTATTTGCTTCTATACAATCCCATGATAGATTTGAAATGCATTTCTGAGAGTTATTGAAGCATCGTCATCAAAATGTCTACCCCATTTCCCTGCAGTCTCCCTAGTCCTCTTTTTTTACCTTTCAAAATTTCTTTGTTTATACTTAAATCAAAATTTTATTAGTTTGATATTCCCAAAGTTAATCCGAAAAAGTAACAAATTTGATTACATTTCATAACTAGAAATGGTGGCTCCAGTCCAACAACTGGGTTAAATTATTAAGATAAAATTCTTCAAGAGTTCTACTTTTAAAACACATACCCATTTCCATCTCCCCCAGGAAGTGTAACCCAATGACCTACACTTTAAAGTGAATGTGTTTCTCTGTTAGAGGAGGTGGTCCATATATAGCAGAAGTAGTCAGCATCTAATATGTGAAAGGCAGATCAGAGTGGGAAGGGGAAAGGCTGGAGAAAAGCACAGAAAGAGAGTAGAGAGGCACCAAGAACCAAGTTGTAAACCCTGTAATTTAGCCTAGGACAGTTTTCTGTATGTTACATTTATACTGCTCTTATACTAGACATTTTAATAAAGTAGTGTGATTCTTTTATGTCTTAGTTCAATATTTTTCTTATCTTTTTAAATAGTCCTTTTTTCCTACTTATAAAAGCAATATCAGTGTATATAGAAAAACTAGAAAACATATAAAGATATAAAAAAGAAAATAAAAGATGCTCATAAGTCTACCACTCAAATACAATGTCCCCTTCTTGTACAAGACTCTGTTTTAACAAAGAGAATTCATACACATTTTTGGACACACAGCTTCCTATCTCCTAGCTGCAGGATGCTCCAGGCTTGCAACCTCTAAGCTCTAAGCTCAGGCCTGACCTCTGGTGTCTATATATTTCCATACAGCGACTGTTTTACTTAGAGCCAGAGAAAGCAGTTTCAGCAGTAATGGAAAGAGAGAAGAAAGGTCCTATTAGCTTTGGTTTTACATGCACATGCACAGAAGAGTCTCTTGCAGAAGCACGCCAATATTACTCTGTCAGGGACAAGCATTAGAGACAGCAACTCCCTGCCTCAGGTTACATGCAGGCCATAGTAGATCCTTTCATCCAGGCAGACAGGAGAGGCTTTTAGCTCGTGCTTGTAATAAATAGGTAGTTGCAGGGGCTATGACATATCCTTCTCATTGCATCCTTCCAGAAGGGTGTTGTGATTAAGAACTTGGGTTTGGGAGCTGGGCTGCCTATAATTTTGGACCTTGGATCTACCAGTTTCTACTTGTCTAGTCTTGAACAAGTTATTTAAGCGCTCAGTGTGTCAGTGTCTACATTTGCAAAGAAGTAATAATATCATCTGTCTAGTTCACAAAGTTGTTGTGATGATTAAATAAATGTAAAAACATGGAAAGAACTTAGACAAGTACCTGACATATAAGTAAGTACTTAATAAATAATCATTATTACAATTCTATCTCCAGAAAGGCTATATAGCATACATACACACACTCTAGGAATATATGAACATCTGTTTTATTGCATTAGTCACTGCTTACTTAAAAGGCAAAAAAGGCATCTCATCTTAATCTGCATTTCTTTGAAAATCATGGAGGTTGGGCATGAGCAAGGATCTTTAGAATAAGACAGTGATATTCATATGGCAGTGAATCATGTTGCATTTGGAACAAAATTTTATATCACACATTTGTCTGATGATTTCCATCTAAAAAAACAGGTGCTTATCCCAAAATGAACTTTTAACACTCTAGTCTTTGTCTTGATGGTGTAATTGACTGTATACGTGTTATTACCCACTCTATCCTCTGTGTTATGCTCCTTTCTTGGCTTACTGAGGCATTTCATCCTGATCCACCATTCTGTGTATAATTCCCTGTCTTAGATTCAATAAATTCTACATTTTTCTGATGTTTTGGGTTCTCTATTTCTATTATCAAATTTCTTGGTACGGTTCCAACAATGTTCACTAGGAATAAAGGGAAGGGAAGTTTGCTAAGATTTCTGAATGCCTACTATATACCAGGTACTGTGCTAAAAAGGTTATGTCACCTTATTGAATATACTCAGAGAGGTGAAAGGACTTACTTACTCAAGCTCACCCAACTATTAAGAAGCAGATCCAGATTTTCAAACCAGGAGTAGCTGATTTAAATACCTATCATCTTCCACTATATCACACTGCCTATAGGATAAACTGACAGTACTAAACTCTTCATATTTATGATCCAAACAACATAAGTGTTATACCAGAATGAAGAGGTCTAGAGAGAATGATGAAGTTAGTACCTGTGATTTCCTGTTTTTAGTTAATTAAACTTCCTTATGCAAAAACACCACCTTACCCTATTCCTTCCATTTGCTCTATAGAAATTACCCTTAATATTTTTATATTCTAAAGTTACTACTCACGGTATTGGCCTGACTATGGCTGAGGTCTCAAAATTCTCTTGGGAGGTCTTTTCCTTCCAATAAGCATTGAGCTTCTGGGCAAGGGCATTTATTGTCAACCTGACAGAAAAATAAATAAATAAATAAATGTACTTAAGCATATCAATGTTGAGAATTTGTTGAATAATTCTGCAATCTTTAAGATGCTACCATTTAACAGAAACCAGCAATTTAGAATATTCACCATAGGTTTGAACATCTAAACTTTCAGAAACTAGGATGGGAATCCAATGCCTTTGCAAGTTACATGTCAAAATGACAAAGTCATAATATTGAATAGTCACTTTGGTTGAAAAGATAAGATGATTACAAGTCTTAAAAAATACTGTGTTCTCCAAATTTTCAGGGCTTTTAGAATCGTGGTGAGGGGAGCTGATATTAGAGACAATGACGGAAGACTAAATAGTAGATATGTTATTGGGGGGTTATTGTCAGATAACTACAGATAAACAATTCAGGACCAAGTTGAAAGTCAGAGGGTCAAATACTGCACCCTATCTATTACAAATCAATCAAATACTAAAATGTCTATATAGTTCTTCATCTAAATGTTGATCATAGCAGTTACAGCACCAATGGGCAACAAAGTCTCCTTCAACCTTCCACCACATAGCTGTTAGTGGAGGCTGTACTGTAATTATGGCTCTTGCCTTTTCTCCTTTATCTTTTCCCAAATGAACAAAAGCAGACCCAGGGTCAAATGATATAATGTGTATAAAACCTGAATTTTACTTTTAAAAACTGCCAATTTCTAGTGACTAATTCCTATTTAATTCTACAACCCAGGATTACAACTTAATGTAGAGCTGTAGATAATTGAAATACTACAAATTTAGTATTTTGAAAATCTCTTGACTCCCTGGATCATTCCCCAAGTGTTTTGCAGACCTCTTCTCTCCTAAAGAGGAATTCTTCCTTAACTCCTTACTCATATTAAATTAGATTCTGACTGCACAGAGAAGATTAAAATAATTATATATAAGCTTCCCTATAAAAATATTATTCCCCTACAACATACCAATGTTCCTACCTCTATGCTTATATCCTTATCTAAAAGTCACAGATGAAGAACCATTCCTTGTTTTCTCTTAAAATTCTACTTTTAATCTACTTAAAAAATGTAGATTGGGGGTGGTGGTGGTGGTATTGCTCAATGGTAGAGGTAGAGTACATGTTTAGCATGCATGAGGCCCTGGGTTCAATCCCCAGTACCTCCATTAAAAAAAAATCAATCAATCAATCAATCAATCAATCAATCATTTGAAAAAAGTAGATTAGATGGGATTCTGGGAAGATGGTAGAACAGGAAGCACCAGGAATCTGCCTCCCCATCTAGAAAACAATTGCCCTGGCAGAATCTGTCTAATGTAACTATTTGGAACTCTGGAGTCTACTGAAGACCTATAATTTCCAGGGGAATTCTTGGATGATAAATTGGCAAATTTCAGCTTTTAGTGGTAGCTATTCATCTCCTACCCCAGTCCTCTGACAGGCAGCTGTCTGTGCACATGTTCCAAGAGCAGCTTGCAGGAGACAGGGTGGGCAAAAAGGACCCTGTCCTCTAAATACTGGGGATTTGTGCTCTGATCACTGTTTGCTACTCCTGATCACAGGATCATGTAATCCCTTTGTAACCACAAAGAAATAACTATAAAACATACACAAAAGGAAATGAAAAGAATTTAAAGGTTTCACTACCAAAAATCAACTAAACACAAAAGAAGATAGTAATACAGGAGATGAGGGACAAAATATCTATAAAGAGCATGTAAAATAAATAGCAAAATGACAGAAGTCCTTTTTATCAATAATTACTTTAAATGTAAATGGATTAAACTCTCCAATCAAAAGATACAGAGAGATAGGTAATATATATGGGTTTAAAAAATGATCTAAGTATATGCTGTCTATTGGAGACTAACTTTAGATACAAAGACACAAATAAGTTGAAAGTGAAAGAATGGAAAAGGATATCTCATATAAATAGTAACCAAAAGAGAGCAAGGATGGCTATACGAATATTAGACAAAATCACAGACTACAAATCAGAAGAGCTAAAATGTGGAAGCAACCCAAGTGTCCACTGATGGACAAAATGCAAAATGCAGTATATACATACAATAGATTATTATTCAGCTTTAAAGGAAGGAAATTCTGACATATGCTACAACATAGATGAACCTTGAGGACATTATGTTCATGAAATAAGCCAGTCCCAAAAGACAAATATTGCATGATTTCACTTATATGAGGTACTCATAGTAGTCAAATTCATAGACAAAAATTAGAATGGTGGTTGCCAAGGGCCAGGAAGAGTTAAGAATGGGGAGTTACTGTGTAATAGGTAGAGAATTTTAGTTTTGCAAGATAAAGAGTTCTGGAGATGGATGGTGGTGATGGTTGCATAACAGTATAAATGTACTTAATACCACCAAACTGTACACTTAAAAATGGTTAAGATGGTAAATTTTATGCTAGGTATGCTTTACCACAGTAAAAAATGAAAAAAGTTACTAGATATGTGGTCACCAGGGGTTGGAGAGGAGGGGAAATGGAGATTGACTGCTAGTGGACAAGGGGTTCCTTTTGGGGATGATGAAAATGTTTTGGAGTTAGAGAGTGGTGATGGTTGTACACCTTTTTGAAAATACTAAAAACCACTGAAGTATACCATTTAAAATGGTGACATTTATGGTATGTGAATTATAGCTCAACTTAAAACATAAAAATAAACTTCTGTTCTCATGTATTCAGGCAAAAATATTAAGGTAAAATTTACACAGGATAAAATTCATCTTTTAAAGTGTGTAGTTCTATCAGTTTTGAGAAATGCATACAGCCATGCAAGCATCACCTCAATCAAGACACCGTTCTCATGTATTCTGAAACCCCACTCCTTCTTGCAAAAACCTGCCTTGACTCCACTGTTCTGTTAATCTCCTCCCTTCTACTTCCCCAAACTTGGTATATGTGGTCTATACCTACTACCTCCTCTTCATTCTCTCTTGTCTTAATCCTCTACAATCAAGTTTCCACCATTGCCACTACATGAAACTGTTCCTTTTCCCAACTTCATTATCTATCAATGATCCTGCCAATGTCCCAGTCTACTCAATTTGAGGCTTTGAAGTGACCTTTGATTCTTTCCTCTCCTTTATTTCCCTTATCCCATTATTAATATATCACCAAATTTTCTGATCTTTTTTTCACACTATCTGTCATATACTTCCTTTTTCACAGCTACTCTTATTTCAGGTCGTCACCTCATACCTAGATTACTCCAATAGCATTTAATCTTTTTTTTTCAATCTATTCTGCATTCTGTTTTCAGATTTATCAACTGACATATGGTTTATAAAGTGCTTTCACATAAAGCAGCTTATACACCATAAAGCAGTGCATAAGTACAATGTACTATATTCTTAAGATAGAATTGTTTCAAGTCACTTCTCTATTCAAAAATATGCAATGAATTCTCATTGCTTAAAGTATCAACTACTCTATCCAATGTCCCTCTAAGACAGAAGTTCTCAAACCATCTTGGTTCATGGCACCTTTAGTGTCTCAAGTTTTTCACGACACCCTTCGGTCAAAAGAAATATGTACTAGTTCCATTTACTATTAAACAGTTAGGTCCAAACAACTTTATAAGTATTTATGTACTAAAATTTAGTATCCATTTGAAAAAAATTATATATATATAAATTAAAAACAATTCTACTTCATTCTTAAATAGCCACAATTACATATAGTGGGATGGGTATGCCTGTTGGGTACTGCTCAACCACTCAAACCTTGGAATCAAATTGGACACAGCTTCCCTCATTTCTTATTCAATACTGATTTTTATCTATTACTTGCTTTTTATCACAGAAATCACAAAAAAACCCAGATTCACAAAGATGTGATGTAATCAAAAGGAATGTAAACATTTTTGTACCTGGAAGTGGGGTGCTACTATAACAAATACCTAAAAGTGCAGAAGAAGTAGCTTTGGAATTGGGCAGTGAGCAGAGGCTGGAAGAATTTGAGGAGCATCACAGAAATTGCCTGGATTACCTTGAACAGACTGTTATTAGAAATATGGATGTTAAACATCCCACTGTGAGGGCTCAGAAGCACAGAGCATGGTACAGAAAACACAAATTTCCTCAGAGAATTTCTGAAACATTGTGAACAGACTGTTAGTAGAATTATGGGTGTTAAAGTTGTTGCTGGTGAAGGCTCAGAAGGAAATGAGGAACATATAATTGGAAAACTTGAGGGAAGGTGATCCTTATAGTGGCAGAAAGCTCAGCAGAATTGTGTCCTACAGTTATGTGGAAAGCAGAACTTATAAATGATAAAACTGGATATTTAGCCAAGGGGATTTCCAAGCAAAGTGTTGAAAGTATGTCCTGGTGTTGGTTGCTGCTTACATAAAATGTGAAAGGAAGGAAAGAAATTGAGGGAAAAATTGTTAAACAAAAAGAACCAGGACTTAATGATTTTGGAAACTATCAACTTATCCAGACAACAAAGGATGCTAAAATTTAGAGATTCACTGTCAAGAATACATGCTCTAGAGAAAAAGCCAAGGCAGTGGCTGGACAATCTTTTGCTATTACTTCAGGAAGATCAAAAGGTCAGTGTATTGGGTCACACAAAAACCTCTCTGAAAAGATTAAACATTTCAATCAGATCTCTACCACCATCTCAGCAGAGCCAAGAACAGAAATAGGATTATCTAGGAAAGACCTGTCAAGAGTGTTGTCTAATGGAGTGAATATCCACCATATATACTTGAGACCCACAAGGTCCTTAAGAATAGTATACAAGAACAAAAATTGCTAGACTGGATTGGATTGAAAGGGACAGAGAGAGTATAGATGAAAGACAGTTTTTGGACCCTCAAAACTCTACAGTCAGGAAACAGGCTGATGAAACTACTCAGCTGAAAATACATCCTACTTTACATGAAGAAGGAAAGATGACTCTGAGGGTGGTGCCATGAACCCAGAGAACAGAGCCTTAAATCCAGAGGGTGGAGTTGAAAGCCCCAGATTATTCCCAGGTCTTGAAATTTAATGGAGTTGGCTTGACTGGATTTTGAAATTGCTTGGAATCTTGTGGTTCTTTTTTCCTCCAATATTTCCTCCATGTTTAAACTGGAATATCTATAACTGATATCCTATGCCTGTCCCATCATTAAATTTTAGGAGCAAAATACAAAAAAAAAAAGATACATCTGCAGATGGAGCGGAATTTTACACTAATATATTGCATCAGACTCAGAGTATCACCCATATTTGATTTAGATGAGGAGATTTGGGGATTTTGAGCTGACGACATTAAGACAAGAGTTTAGACTTTGAGTTGATGTAAGAGTTAAGATTTTGGGACTGAATCAAGAAGAAACTGACCACTTGAACAAACTGATCACTAGAAATGAAATCGAAATAGCAATAAAAAACCTTCCTACAAATAAAAGTCCAGGACCGGACGGCTTCACTGGGGAATTCTACCAAACATACAAAGAAGAACTCATACCAGTCCTTCTCAAACTCTTCCAGAAGATTGAAAAGGAGGGAATACTCCCAAACTCATTCTATGAAGCCACCATCACCCTGATACCAAAACCAGGCAAAGACACTACCAAAAAAGAGAATTATAGGCCAATATCACTGACGAACATAGACTCCAAAATCCTCACCAAAATATTAGCAAATAGAATCCAACAGCACATAAAAAGGATTATACATCATGACCAAGTGGGGTTCATCCCAGGGACACAAGGGTGGTTCAACATATGCAAATCAATCAATGTAATACATCACATCAACAAGAGAAAGGACAAAAACCACATGATCATCTCAATAGATGCAGAAAAAGCATTTGATAAAATTCAACACCCATTTATGACAAAAACTCTCGCCAAAGTGGGTATAGAGGGAACATATTTCAACATAATAAAAGCTATATATGACAAACCTACAGCCAGCATAGTACTCAATGGTGAAAAACTCAAAAGCTTCACACTAAAATCTGGGACAAGACAAGGCTGCCCACTATCACCACTCCTATTCAACACAGTCCTAGAAGTCCTAGCCACAGCAGTCAGGCAAGAGAGAGAAATAAAAGGGATCCAAATTGGAAAAGAAGAGGTAAAAGTGTCACTATATGCCGACAACATGTTACTATATATAGAAAACCCTAAAAGGTCCACACAAAAACTACTAGAGCTGATCGAACAATTCAGCAAGGTAGCAGGTTACAAGATTAACGTTCAAAAATCAGTTGCATTTCTTTACACTAATGATGAATCAACAGAAAAAGAAAGTAAAGAAACAATCCCCTTTAAAATAGCACCCAAAGTAATAAAATATTTGGGAATAAATCTAACGAAGGAGACGAAAGAATTATACACAGAAAACTATAAACCATTGATGAAGGAAATTAAAGAAGACTTTAAAAAATGGAAAGATATCCCATGATCTTGGATTGGAAGAATCAATATTGTTAAAATGGTCACACTGCCCAAGGCAATCTACAGATTTAATGCAATCCCTATCAAATTACCCAGGACATATTTCACAGAACTAGAACAAATCATAATAAAATTTATATGGAACCATCAAAGACCTAGAATTGCCAAAGCATTACTGAAGAGAAAGAAAGAGGCTGGAGGAATCACTCTCCCAGACTTCAGACAATACTATAGAGCTACAGTCATCCAGACAACATGGTATTGGTACAAAAACAGACATATAGACCAATGGAACAGAATAGAGAGCCCAGAAATGAACCCACAAACTTTTGGTCAACTCATCTTCGACAAAGAAGGCAAGAATATACAATGGAATAAAGACAGTCTCTTCAGCAAATGGTGTTGGGAAAACTGGACAGCAGCATGTAAAGCAATGAAGCTAGAACACTCCCTCACACCATACACAAAAATCAACTCAAAATGGATCAAAGGCTTAAACATAAGACAAGATACAATAAACCTCCTAGAGGAAAATATAGGCAAAACATTATCTGACATACATCTCAAAAATATTCTCCTAGAACAGCCTACCCAAGCAATAGAAATAAAAGCAAGAATAAACAAATGGGACCTAATGAAACTTACAAGCTTCTGCACAGCAAAGGAAACCATAAGTAAAACAAAAAGACAACCTACGGAATGGGAGAAGATCTTTGCAAATGAAACCGACAAAGGCTTGATCTCCAGAATATATAAGCAGCTCATACAACTCAATAAGAAAAAAATAAACAACCCAATCCAAAAATGGGCAGAAGACCTAAACAAACAATTCTCCAAGGAACACATACAAATGATCAAAAGGCACATGAAAAAATGCTCAATATCACTAATTATCAGAGAAATGCAAATCAAAACTACAATGAGGTATCACCTCACACCAGTCAGAATGGCTGTCATTCAGATATCCACAAATGACAAATGGAGAGCTGTGGAGAAAGGGGAACCCTCCTACACTGCTGGTGGGAATGCAGTTTGGTGCAGCCACTATGGAAAACAGTGTGGAGATTCCTCAAAAGACTAGGAATAGACTTACCGTATGACCCAGGAATCCCACTCCTGGGCTTATATCCAGAAGGAATCCTACTTCAGGATGACACCTGCACCCTAATGTTCATAGCAGCACTATTTACAATAGCCAAAACATGGTAACAGCCTAAATGTCCATCAACAGGTGACTGGATAAAGAAGAAGTGGTATATTTATACAATGGAATACTACTCAGCCATAAAAACCGACAACATAATGCCATTTGCAGCAACATGGATGCTCCTGGAGAATGTCATTCTAAGTGAAGTAAGCCAGAAAGAGAAAGAAAAATACCATATAAGATCGCTCATATGTGGAATCTAAAAAACAAAAACAAAAACAAACAAACAAACAAAGTGTAAATACAAAACAGAAATAGACTCATAGATGTAGAATACAAACTTGTGGTTGCCAAGGGGGTGGAGGGTGGGAAGGGATAGATGGGATTTCAAAATTGTAGAATCAATAAACAAGATTATACTGTATAGCACAGGGAAATATACACAAAATCTTATGGTAGCTCACAGAGAAAAAAATGTGACAATGAATATATATATATATATGTTCATGTATAACCGAAAAATTGTGCTGAACACTGGAATTTGACACATTGTAAAATGATTATAAATCAATAAAAAATGTTTAAAAAAAGATTTTGGGGGATGCTGAGATGGGGTAAATGTGTGATGTAAGTGGACCTTACAGGTTCAGAGGGCAGACTGTGGTAGGCAGAATAATGGTCCTCCAAAGATGTCTTGTGTCATAATCCATGAAACCTATGAATATATTAGGTTACATGGCAAGAGAGAATTAAGGTTGAAGATGGAATTAAGGTTACTCATCAGCTGACCTTTAGATTATCCTGAATTATCCAACCTAATCACAAGGATCCTTAACAATGGAAAAGTGAGGCAGAAGAGTCAGAATCAGAGGAGGAGATGTGATGACATGAGTAATGTCATCAGAATGATGCAATATGAGGACCCAACCCACTACTGATGATGGTGGAGGAAGAGGGCCAAGGAATGCTGGCAGCCTCTAAAAGTTGGAAAAGTCAAAGCAACAGATTTTCCCCTAGAGCCCCTAGGAATAAATGCAGCCTTGCCAATGCCCAGAGATCTGTGACAGACTTCTAACCAATACAATTCTAAGACAATAAATTAGTGTCCTAAGCCACTAAGTTTGTAGTAATTTGTTACCACAACAACAGAAAATAATTTCTATTGCTTATAGGCAAGAGTCAAGTATCACTGTATTTCCCTCAAAAATTTAAATATCCTGTGGCTCCCCATAAGTTCATTATGTGTAGCTTGTCACAGAGTTGGGAACTGTGGCTCTAGAACAGGGTCAGCAAACTACAGCCTGTGGGCCAAATACAGGCCACTGTTTTCATAAATAAAATTGTATTGGACACAGACACGTTATTAATTCTTATTGTCTATGGCTGCTTTCATACTATAGCAGAATTGAGTAGTCGTGACAGAGACCACATGGCCCACAAAGCTTAAAATATTTACTTCCTGGCCCTTCAGAGAAAAATTTGCCAAACCCTGCTCTAGAATAGGGCCCTACTCTATCCATCTGACTTTATCCCCCTTCACTCCAGTTACATCCCCTTATCCCCACTCCCCATATTCTTCCCATTCTGAGTTCCTGTCACTGCCTTAGCTCATGCTGTAATTCCATTCTGGAATTCCCTTCCCTCCTTTTCCAAAACTTATATCCTTAAAGGTTACTTTCAGGTCATACCTTCTACCTAAAACCTTCCCTATCTGTTCTGTCAGGGAGTGCTTCATATACCACACCACTTAGTTTTGATTGATCAAACATCCAGTTTATTGTTCTTTAAACCATTTCGTGTATGTGACAATCTGTCATTAGACTGTGAACTCTTCAAAGACAGCAACCATATCTCAATTTCTCTGGAAAATTCCACAAAGCCTAGCCACTGTGCTATGCACCAGTGAGGTGCTCAGTTAGTATGTGCTGACCGCATTTCTTCAACCAAAATTCACTCTAAAAATGTAAGTTTGAGCCCTGATAGCTGTAGCCGAAATCTGATATCCACAACTATTAAAAGTGATATTACAAATGATTTATTTGTAGACATTCCAGCAGTATGATGGCTGCTATCTTTTTTAGCATTTGCAGCTTTGATATCTAAAGTAAATACACAGAGGATGAGTTTGTGATAGCAGACAACCTTTTCTAACCATCCTCTCAAATTCCCTTATTTTTTTAACTAAACACCTTTTCATTTAATATAAAATAAACTGAGTAAAAAGGGAAATGATGCCAGAATTGGGATGAGTTATGCAAATGTATTATCCTCAGAAGACTCTGTATACAAGATAGTATAATAGATTTCTGTTTTTAATAAAATGTGTAGTAGATATTAAGCTACTTAAGCCAGAAATCCTATATGTTTAACTGAATAAACCTACTGCCTATGGAATATCCAGATCTGGATCCCCGGTCATCAGCTCAAACTCATCATACTGAAACTAAACATCACAAACCAAGGATCTAATACCTCTAAAACTTAAAACGTAGATGGGGATGTGGCAAAGATGGCAAAAGAGAGATGTTATGTAATTTTTAATATCTAACATTTGGGTTTCACAAATCTTAACTATTTGATTAATCACTAGAAATTCACTATTCCTTTCACTCAAGGGAAACAGAATGACTTGGCTCTGAGACTTCTGTCAAACTCATGTAATTTTTAAATTTTCACTCTTATGAGTCAAGTCCTAGTCAAAGATCTTCATTATGGGCCAGACTCAAAAGATCATTTTACTTAAACTAAGGGCAAGCAGTTATCATAACCTATGAGGAGCCCTAGTGACCAAGAACCAATTACCCTGAAATTAATCTGGGCTTGCCATCCAAATAGTTCTCTTTTTGTCAAATACTAAACCTAAAATTCTTATGGTTTTATATAAATTAAGGTACAACATATAACTAATTTTACTACAGTTTTGGACACAAAACAAAAGAGATTTGGGGAATTACTTTTCCTCTACTCTAAGAAAAAGTTTGCTATTGAGATTTCAAGGAAAACAATACCAAATGTCCTTATGCCTTCTTTCTCAATACTCCTAGAACACTCTTCACCCTTTCACATACTTCCCTCTGCTTAGAATGTCCTTCCCCTATCTGTCTACCAAACAAACTCCAATTTTTCCTTGAAGTTTTAAGTCAAATATATTTTGCTTTGTGAAGCCTTCCTTGACTCTGGTAGGCATATTTAAAGGTTCTTCCCATTTTGCATATATCTCCCATTAAAGTAATTATTTTATAGATATTTAAGTTTCTTATTTACATACATCTTATCCCATTTGTTCATAGGCATCAATGATTGTTATCTTTTATTCTTATGGAGCTAGTATCTGGCATGTAGGAGATATCTCATAATACTTAATTAAAGAAGGAATGTATGATCCATCCCTCCCCAAAAGTTTTAAAACAATTATATACTGGCTTTAACAACTCCTTTCTTTGTCTCCTAAAAATATCCTTGCTGGTTCAGCTTCAATGTCAAGTTCCTTTCTGATTCTTTATTGGTCTTACCCATTAAATGTTTCCCTGAAAACATACGTCTTTCCTGCCACTCCAATACGTTCCTCTCAGTCTGTTCACTGACTTCAAGAAATCTTTTGGGACAAACTTCAAACTGCTTTTTTTTTCCCTCAACATATTCATTAACTTTATATGCACTCATCTCTTTTCATTAAGATCAATTCCAAGGCTCTTTGTTTTACCAGAACTGTTTTACTAAATTTCTATGCTCTTTCCGTAATTTTTAAAGTTAAGGTTTATCTCAGTTGGGCTCCATATATCATGTATCAGCAAGCTTTAACAGAAAAATCAAATCATTTTATCTCTAATTTTAGATAATAGATTTGAAGGAAGTTAACTTATCTGGCTGGTTTTTAGAGATGATTTTAGACGTTTCAGAGAATAGAATCACATCTGAAGAAACTTTCAGAAACACCTCAGGTTGGGAGTGACTCACCGGTACTCCTTGGTGTACTCAAAGTCTTGTTTGTTGTAGGCAGGTTTTAAGAAATTGCACTCAATGACTCCAATTACTCCCACACCTTCTCCATGAGTTGGCTTAGAAGAAAAATATTAATTTCAACACTTACATTACTGTTGACTGCCTGGAGGCACTTCCTTTTGATTCCAAAAATAATAGAAGGGTTGCGTAACATCCATGGGCAAGGAAAGGGCAGCAAGATCTAGAGAATCACTAAGGGAGGATCTACTTCAACAGACTGTATTATAATGAACTGGAACCTCTGGCAAAATCTAGAGCAGAGATTTTCAAACTGTGCTCCATAGGTTCCCCAGGATTTTCCAGGGAGGGATTAATAGTTATCTCTACTTCACCCACACTTTGCCCACTTTCACCTGTTTTATATTATGAGATAGTTATAAGATTTCATTTAAACAAAGAGTGACAGGGTTAAAAAATCACGGTTATATACTCCTGTTCTAGGGAACTGAAAGCAAATTTCATTCTGAAAAAAATTTAATGATGTTATGTAATTAAAATATTCTATTAAAATAAACAATTTTTATATATGTAGGCCACCAAACAACTACTAAAAAGAGTCAGACTTGCAGTGATTATTAATTACAAACTGATACAAGAGATGTTTGGATTTAAAATCATTTTTGTATTCTTTAATAGAAGGAACGGAGTCAAAGTATAATTAGACTTGCACACAAACAAGCTGTATAAAGACAATATAACAATGAAAAGCAATATAGGCTGAAAACTAGCTCTCTTGGGTCATATGTAACTTTGTCCTACTGTGTAATATAACGCAGTTTATCATTCTTTGTGCTTGAGCAATCTTATCTGCAAAATAGGAATGAATGAGATACTTGTGGATATTACTATTTTAAATTGTCATTAAAATTTTAAGATGATGGTAATATTTGTATTCTTCAGTTTATAAAATACTTTCACTTAATTTATCCCATTTAAAGCTCTCAATCCTTAAACTCTAAGGTAGGCAGAGTAGGTAAAGTTATTATTCTTGTTTCCATTTTACCAGTAAGAAAATTGAGCCTCAGAGAAGTTAAACAACAGAGCACAGGTTATACGGCTTTTAGGTGGAAAAGCTGGGACTCGAATTCTTGTCATCATCCACTAAAATTTATGTATCTTCCACTATGCTTTATTATCTTCCCAAGAAAATGGAAAGAGCAACCTTAAACACTAGAAGCTTATACACATGGCAGAGTTGCTTATGCTCTAATTCTCCCTCTTATTAATAGCCACCTGGAAAATGCATTCAGTAAAGTTCCTGGGTTGATTAAGTCTACAAAGAATGAGAAGTAAAAAGAGCTTCTGGACACAAGTCAGTTCACTGGTAACACAGAATTCCAGGATCAGATTTAACAACCAACTCAAGATGGGAATAAAAAGCCACTCATGAGTATATTCCCTTTGCAAATTTCAAATCCTTTTCTGACTCTTCTTGGCATTCTATGTCAAAGAAGCATTAACTACTCACCTTCACCTGGCATCCCACCTTCTCAAAAGACTTTATGAGTCGGTTATTATGATACATCATTACTCCAAACTGGTTATTATTCTTGCAAGAGAACCCAAAAGTTATTTTCACCTGCTTATTCTGAGAAGAAAATCATTAAGGAGACAAACACCAGGGGTTTTAGCAGACAAAATTTTGTACTGTATTATAGCAAAAAACATCAGACACCACTGGATACAAATTGGTACAACCTTTCTAGAAGGCATTTAAAAAATCTGTAGCAATAGCTTTGAAAATATTCTTAAACTTTGACCAAATAATTCTCTTTCTAGGAATTTATCCTACAGAAATAACCAGGGAAGACCAAACAGTTTTATGAGTTACAGAAATTTATCAATTATTTATAATGGCTAAAAAAGTAATTTAAATGTCTGATAATAAGGGAATGACTAAATAAATCTTGGTATATCCATATGGTCTATTATGCAGCTCTTAAAATGATGTACTTGAAAAATATTTGGGAACATTAGGAAATGTTCAGACTATAATAACAATTATCATCTAAAAATATGTATTATAAATATATACATAGACTATGATTACCAAAAGGGAAAGGGGAAGGGGAGAGGGAAAAATTGGGAGTTTGAGATTAGCAGATACAAAGTACTATATATATAAAATAGATAAGCAACCAGGTCCTACTGTATAGCACAGGGAACTATATTCAACATCCTGTAATAAACCATAATGGAAAAGAATATGAAAAGAATGTATATATGTATAACTGAATCACTTTGCTGTACATCGGAAACTAACACAACACTGGAAATCAACTATACTTCAATAAAAATAAAATTTAAAAATAAATGCATATACATAGAAAAGACTGTAAGAAAATATACCAAAATACTATCAGTGATTTAAAAATTCATAAATAATTACAAAATGTTTCTTAACCATTGCTAATTGCTTCATTTACTGCTAGGTAAGGTAAGAATTGTACATGGTACAACACAGATCCACACAATTATAAGCAATAAGGTAAGTGTGGCTACCATACAAAACACAATGACAGCAAAAGCACCAAGAACAAAATCACTTAAAGGTAAAGGTCAATAAATAGTCCTGTTGTAATATATTTAATGGAAAGAAGTTAACAAGCTTGGGTAAGTGAAATAAAGAGAACTAATTATTGTACATAAAACATGAATAATTATCAGTTTTTAGCAAGTCCTATTTGATTTAAAAACCAAGGTAAGACAGTGAGAAAGATAAAGGGGAGACAGAGAAACTTACATTTTCATTAAAAAAGTACTAAGAAATCCTCATGTCCAAAATGAGTCACATGAAAATCTGTTTGTATTACTTTTTCAAGAAATAATCTCCATTACCCCCTCTAAGAACAAGCTACTTGGCATCAAATGCATGTGACAAATGGGTCAGGTATTACATGAAGACATGATACAAGTGGGTACATACATAAGTAATATTTGGCTCAGAACATATAATGTTCTGGGTTCTAGAAGCTTAAATCAAACCTCAAATAAGATCCTATTCCAGTGTAAAAACAGAACAGGACAAAACTCTCCAAAACAAAAAACAAAAACTGTATACCATAAAATTAACATTTTTTATGAAAATACATATATGTATGTATATACATGACTGGGACATTGTGCTGTATACCAGAAACTGATACATTGCAACTGACTGTATTTCAATAAAAAATGAACATTTTAAAGATAAAGACTGTCAAATTCTTTCTGTTGTATACTTTTAAATTCTAAATTATGGGGTGGGAGTACACTGGGGTAGGAGGTTCCCCCAAATTAGTATAGGGAGAAAGGACAAGAGGAGATCCTTTAATAACTGAGGAATAAATAAGTTAGTATCAGTAATCTTGTCCTTCAGTGATCTTAGGGAGACTCTATTAGTAGTTTCATGCCTATAGTGAATTTGTTTAACCCAAATTCTAATAGGGGAAGGTAACTAATTTAATGGGAAGGGATGCTGAGAAGAGCTGAGGTACACATGGAATGCACGCATAGGAGTTACCCTGATACAAATCCACAAAAGAAAGAAGCTGGAAGCAGAAATGTGGTATATTCTGAAACAGTAGTTGAAAAGCACTTTTTTAGACTGGCTCCATTAAACCTACAGCACTAAGATCCTAGCTACATACAGTGATACTATAACTAATTTGCCTACAGATACTACCAATGTTAGCTTTGGCTTTGTTAAGTCAGGTTTGTTTAGAGCTTTAAAAAAAAAACAGACAAGGTATGTGTTCTCCAAAAGGAGAAAATCCATCTGCTATGAGCAACAACTATATGGCTTTTAAAAAGGAAATAGCAATTTCTAATTTTTGGTCAGAGGAAGAAAGACAAAGCGGGCTAGATAACACCTTTGATAAAGCAAATAGAGTGTGAACATGTTTCCTGGGGCAAGAGCAGAATTTAGTTACTAGAAAATAAATTACAAGAGCAATTCTTCATAACTGCTTGTGAATTCTCACCCTTTCAAAGACTTTCTTGGCCCCCAAACCTATCAGTGAAGATGGACCTAATTTCTATAATTTAAGATTTTCTCAAGACTTTGAAATTCATTCCCAGGACAATGGAGGTTAGAAGTGAGTAATTATTCTCTGAGTGGCTGCCATTATGAGAAGTCCCAGGAGATCCATGTCAAATCTGTTGAAGATTTATCTTACCCTAGAAAATCAACCTTTAATTTCCACTCTCTTAAGTTCTATCAATATAAGTCTGGACTTGTTATGACAAAAATCATAGTATGTCCAAAAGATTAACAAGTTCTAGTCAATATTTTGCTTATTTCAATCAATGTAATATATAATGAAATTCCAGTACAAACCAAATGGTGTGGATCATTCCTTACAGCAGAGCTTTTCAAACCTGGCTATTTGTTATAATCAGCTGAGGATTTTTAAAAGAAATGACTATTTATTAAAAAGAGAGATTTCAAAATTCACTGAACTAGAATCTCTAAAACCTCAGGATGTTGTATTATTTTAATAATTTCCAAGTGATTGCTGATAAAACTGGTGCATAGACTGGCATTCAAGAAATACCTCCTCAGGGTACAATGAAATAGGGTTTGTACTATAACACACATGTTTGAATTGGAAAAGGAAAGGTTTTTGTTTTTCTGTGCCAACTTGGAAATCTAAACCTGGAACAAAGAGGTCAGCTTCACGTAGTTGTAAGGATACTGTGAAGGTAGGTTTATATATATCATATCCTACATTGGCCAGGCTCTTGGCAATCATCTGGGTAGTCACCTTCTTTTGACGCAGAAAAATTTTCATTCGTGGCTTCATATATAAAATACCACAAAATGCCTAAGGAACAGTGAAGGGAAAGTTATACAATATTGCCAATGCTACTGACGTCCCCATAAAAAACTGCTAGTAACTGAGGTCTATTCTGGGCAAAGATTTGGCTCAGTTTCTATACCTTGTTATGCTATGTCAACTACCACACTAAGTGCTGCTGACTATATTAGCTACACTGTTTCAGATAAGACAGTGAAGAGGAATCCTACCGTAAGGTTAAAAGGATGTCATCTTTATATAACTAAAGTGAGATCTTGTTCCATAATATTTTCACGTTACAGGACATCTTACCTCTCACTGTTGAAGAAAAACCACTCTTACTCACCCGTAAAGAATACTCTGTTTCTGGCAGCTCAGAGGTAATACCACCAGTCTCTTTTTCTTCTGTGCCAAAGTCTGATACCAGGATGTCATACTGATCTGTATCAAAGTCCAACTCGGACTTTCCATCTTTATTTCTGGGTAAAAGAGACAAGTACCAATCTAACAAAAACTGGCTCCAAAGGACAAAAATGCACTAGGAACCCAAGAGAAAAGAAACAAAATAAGCCAAAACTCAGATACCTACTTCTTTCCCTGACTACCAGTGCAAAGGAACTACAGGTTACTTGGTTTGAAGATCACACAATATTTAAGAGTATTTCCAGTCTTAACAAATATACTACATTTCATAGACATGATGATGCCAAGTACAGAAAGAAATTTAAAAAAAAGCAAGGTGGTAGTATCTGTGATTTAATAAATCAAATGGATGTCAGCTCTCCTTGAAGCAGGATCTTAAACAGATCCCAGCTTTCTGGGTATTGCTTGGTAGGTCATTCAACATCATTTTCCCCAACTGAATAAAGAAATGAGTCAAAACCTACTCTTTCTAACTTCAACAATAGTATAAGGACTAATGATATAATATTTCTCCAGGTCTAATCCTATTTTTCAGAAGGAAAAAAAGGTTGTTATAGAAACAGCATATATTTGTTAGTCTTCTAGTATATCATTTATGGAATTATCATTTAAATATGATACTATTCCTGTTCCTTTCATAAGGACCTTTCTTCTCATAATCCTTTTGGGTCACTTAAATATGGCCCATTCCAAGACACTGGGCTACATCACTAGCAACTGCCAAGGAAAAAAGGCAAGACTTTTCTTTGTTCCCAGAAAAAACTCAAAACAAATAATGGGTTATATTATAGGGAAAAAATATACAACAGAACAATAGTTCCCAAAATTTGCTCTGTGGAACAGTATCCCCTCCCCCTTTTTAAAGATACTCTTAAAAAAAGAAATAAAGACATAAATAAAGGCAGTTTAATAAAAAAAAATGAAAAACAATTCCTGGCTCTCAGAACCACCTCAAGCTCTAGGGATACCCTCCTCATACTTTAGGCTTCACAAGCTCAGGGCTGCTGCATTGAAAATGTAGTGCCTTCTTCAGGGCTAAACCAAAGCCACTACAATACATGTCCTGTATAAAGCTCTTGTCACTATAATAATATATTCTGTATTTTCCAGGGTAATCCTGATTATTGCCACCCAACCAAAATCAAACACATGTACTCTGAGGAGATTCCCTGTCCTCCCAGCCCCTCACCACCCATCATCCAAGGAAAAGAGGTCCTGAGAAACAGTTTTTGAAATTGGGAAATACTGCATACTGTATTGCTCTCTTAAATATTTTCAATGCATTTTGAAATAACATTAGCACAGTAAAGCCTGTGAGAGATCCTGCAATAAATTAACATGGAAAGCTTTGTTTAAGCCAGCTTTTCCCAAAGTTATTTGACCATGGAATCCTTTATTTACATAACACCTAGTATCATATAACTGAAAAACAATGTACAAAGAAAAAAGTCTGCTTAATGTGTTTCAATCACTGAAAATACCTCATGAAAATGATCCTTTATGATATAAATTATGTTACTTGAGGCTTTCCGAGTAGGACACAGAAGATGTGTATTACCTTACTTTTTTTTAATTGAAAGTACTCTCTATATGAACCAGCATTGTTTTTATCTAAGTTTTACCCACCTAAGAAATGAGGTAAAATACTTGACCTAAGGAGAAAAAGAAGAATGAATATATCTGACATTCTGTTCTATTAAACATTAAGAGTAACACTTCTATTCTATATTAAAAATTTTTAGGTTTCAGTAGACACTGTTAAATGTATTCCATTTAACATGACAAGGCTAAACAGATGACATACCCTAGATATGATTTCCAGATTGTTTTATTAGCTTTAAATATGTGACCTGGAGCCACCCTCATTATAGTTCAAATTTATCTGCTTCAAAGATTTTTCTACTTCTAATCCAGCTACTCTAAAAGCACTAATACAGAGGTCTTTATTTTTAAAGATTGTCTTGTGCTTTGTTACCCTAATTTCTCATACTTCATTTTCATCGTCAAATAGGTAAAATAACTATCACTGACCTATCGCAAAACAGTGTCCATGAATATAAAGTAGATATTTATAATGGATTCTGAAGATTTTAGCATAATGTTAAACTATCTCGATGGTAATTAGCCACAGGATATGCACGTCTCCACTTTATCAATTTCCACATTTTACCAGTAAGGAGCATTGTCTCAAACAGAGCTGTAGTTCTAAAAAAGTTAAGGGAAGGTATGTAATGAGATACAAATATGTATCAAAATTCATCTTCTCTGCTTCTCTAGAGAGATTTATTGAAATGTGCTTCATCATACTACCTTTGCTTATTAGAATCTATCACCTTTGGAATACTATACCTGCGGATGTTCCAAATGAGAACACGAGTGCCTTTTTTGCCTGGGATGGCATCAAACTGGGACAGCAGGTCACTTTCACTGTTGAAAATTGAATAGTTCAAGATGGCTTCTAGGCTGGGCAAGGAATCCTCAGTAATAATCATTTTTTGTAAAACCAAACATAGTCAAAGAAAAATTAATATCTTAAGAGGATGCTATCAGTTAGGAAGATCTGCCTTTTGGGTTGCATGTTGAGACAAAATATAGACATATAGATATAAAGCATGGGCATTACTGCTACAGAAGAAAGGAAATGGGGAAAACACAGAAAGGTTGTAAAGATAAACACCAAAATCAGCTACTGCTGCAGAATATAGCTTCAAAGATACAACATAAATTAAGGCAGCCTTATATTTAAGAAATAGGTCAAAGGCTGAACCTCTCAACTCTTTGGAAGCAATGAGTTCAAACTTTACTGCTATACTGCTTGCGTAAACAACCTCGTGTCTGACAGAAATAATAGCTTGTCCAGATATAAGAAAATGAGCTATTAGCTATCAGATAAGCTGATGAATAGTATGTTTCTGGGGGTATGACGCAAATGTAACTACCCTTAGGGGAAAAAAATAGAAGGCCCCGGGGAACTTTACCATGGGAGCGGTGGGATAGGGGAGACACTACATAGTTCAAATCGCCTAACAGTGAAAACTGCAATATAACAAAAACATTTCTAAGCCTCTGTCAATGGTTCATTTATTTTAAAAGTACTTACTAGGATTAAATTCTAGTTAAATGTAAGACATTTGAATACCTCTTTATATATGAAAATGATAGCTGGATTTGTTTCTATCAAAATAGTCAGATTAGACTAATTTTTAACTAACATTTTCCATTTCTAGAAAGGATATTGTTTTGCTGGTTGAATGGAACAATTGGTACAATAATTGCTTGGGCCTGGACACATTCCAGATAGGTTTGTGACAGTAGTCCAACAGTGAGAGTACCCCCATTCTTGGTGAAGACAAGAGCATCCTTTCCTAGACGCATGGAGCCTGACTTGAAACCATTACCAAAGACTCCGATTGGACACTGGCTCTTCTTTATTACTTTATCTGTAAAGCCAAAGCTGCAATTACACAAGAAAAAGGAAATGAGAAAAAAATAAATTAGAAAGGTAAAAAGCACCCTAAGATAGGTGACAGGCAGAATGTTTGGCTTACAAATGAAGAAAACTTGTAACCCCCCCCCCCCACTTTTTCCTTCCTTTTGGTATTTCTGGGCAAACCTATTAAGTTAAAAACATAGGCAATTACTATGGAGAAATGGGACTGATTTTCCTGTGTGGTTTGTGAGTATATAAACACTTCCATTACATTAGAGTCATGCTTTATAAATGTAAAGGCAGCCTCTTTCCACTAACAGAGAGAGCTGGAAAAGGCCATGGACAGCTGTTTTTCTTATCTCAAGAAAATAGCTCTGATCACTAATAGTAAAGTTAAGGGAAGATGAAAAGGGTGGTTATCTCTGAGCACACCTTGGAGAGGGTAACAAGAGTACCAGATACTAGCACTACTCAGAGGTACTAGACTAGGCATCCCCAATCTAGTTATATCGCCCTCTAGAAATCTGAAAGCCAGAGATTACATAGCTTGACAAGTTCAACTATTCACCCAAAGGATAACACTTTCAATTCTTACCCTCTGCTCTATCTGCTGGGACAGTTCATTGGAATGTGGCCAAGGGATAAAAATAGGTAGTTCTGCCTCTGAATATCAGCAAACAGCTGCAGTATAAAGTCTCTCTTGTTTTATCAAGGGCCTTTCAGTGAGTCACCTCAACAATCTCTGTAGCCTCTTATGTGATCAGCTTAATCTGGAAGCCAGACCCTTTCTCTTTCTTAGATTTTCCATTCAAACACACAACAAAATAATCAAACCCCAAAAATGTAAAGACATGAAGTCTAGAAAATGATTATTATCTTCTTAATAAATCTAGAAAATGATTCATATATCTCCTCTAGTCACAAATAAAACTAATTTTTAAGGGTTGGTTCTCTCCAGATGGACTAAGTTTACAACGTGTATACTACCATTCACTCAATAAATATTTGCTGAGTACCTGCTATGTGCCATGCATTGTGCTAAGCACTGGAGACACAATAATTAAAAGAGACATTCTTGCCCTTCTGGTTTACAGTTTAAGGAAGGATTTTGTATATTACAGATTAGATGTTTCTCCTACATCAATAAAGTAGATGTTCTATCTGTTACGGCTGAGCAGCTTGGCTTTGGCTCTTACCGTTTTAAGCACGGATGAGGTGCCTGATTTCTACTTCGTGGAGGCTGTGGTTTGTGCTTACTCCCTAAGGAAGGAGGCCTACCTTTTAATTTTCTATTTCAAAGTGTTATACAATAATACCATTATGTCCTTCTAGAACAGACACTTTACAGGAGCTTTGTGTATCTAACAAATAAATCCAACCACATAAAAAGGTAATTTCTAGGGCAGAATTTCCTTTTAAAATACCAAAAGAGCATTAAGTTTCTGTAGCCTATGGGTCTTAGTATTCCAGGAAATAACTTTATCAAAGGTAAGATTCAGGCGTTCATTTTCCTCTTGTGGAAGAATTACCTAAAAACAATAGGGTCATTAGGAGGATTAAATAATACACTGTATGTATATATTAACTTACAAAGTAGCATTCAAATTTTAATTTTATAACTTACAAAGCAGCATTCAAATTTTAATTTTAAAGTATTTCTAGAAGTCATTCTAAGAATTGTCATGTGCTAACCTCTACCTCTACTTCAGATTTAATGGCATATCTAAAACTCAGGGCTCTTCATAAACTACATGAAATGAATCTGTAAGGTTATTTGGACTTTAACCTTCTCTAATGCCACAAAAGCTTCAATTAGGTGATCAAGGGTAAGTGGTGTAAATAGGAAGACTATATTATTCCTTTCATTTCCTTACCATTCCTGCCTCTTCTGCCATTTATTGTTTCTTTCTCCTTTGTAAGTGTAAACTTTCATTGTGTTATAGTTTTGGGAGACCAAATGAGTATATAAGGTTGAGAAGATAAGTAGTGGCCCAGGGCCAGAACCAGAAATGGAAAAGGATGAGAATCATGAGATGAGAGGAGCTGGAAGCTCAGTATGTTATTGTTGTTATGTTACCCTTAACTCTTTTCACATGTTCTTTTATTTCACCTGCATTCCCATGTTAGGTACTCCATTTAACTGAAAATCACAGAAGGGCTGTCAGATACCAACCAATAACTACCTAATATACAAGCCTCACAACAGATAACAGAATTGTAGGAATGAATCTTACATAGTTTGGTATAATTCACTGATTTTCCACAGAGATATCTCGGCTTGGACAGGTGGTTTCTCTTTATCAAGAAAATCCTGTTCTAATCTCTCACATAATAGACTCAATGTGTACACACTGCTGGGATATCAGCTCTTTGAGTGGAATCCAGGAAGATATAAGCTTTCTCCTGAGTTCCTTTAAAAGTCAAGATTCTAGAACATAGAGAGGTAATTTTAAATTTGGACTCTGACCAATGAAACAAACTTTAGCAAATTCATGGACATACAAGGGCAGGTACTGCTGTCCCCTAGATATACTGGTTGATTCAATATGTAATATAAAAGAATGAAAGACTGCTAAGCACATTATTATTCCCTGGCTGTTGCTTTGGAAGAACTAGGAAATTCACTTCTGAGCAGAGGTAGCAAATGCCTTCAATCCATGAATCTGTGGCTGCTTTTAATCCTTGACTTTTAAAAGAGGGTTTCCACCCTGCTGAAAAAGGCAGCTAAATACATAGACTAGCTGGTTCACACACTATCCCCAGAAGCTAAAGAAAATTAATTGTGGATCTTAAAGGAATTTAATGATAGGCTTTTTCTTTTTAACTTGATTTTCATGGGGCTCTGTATTTATGGGAGAAACTGTTGCTTCAGGTACATAACTATTTTATTAGCCTGAAAATAGGAAGAACAGCATAAAGAGTTGGAAAATGTGGATAAGATTATAACAAATGTTATAGGTCAAATAGAATTTCTGTAGGCTTAATAATTTTGCATAATTATCTCTATTATTTTTTCTAAATATAAAAGTAATATGCCCCAAACCACAAACAGAAAAATTAGCATACTTAATAATAATTTTCAAAGCTACCTCTAAAGCTCATCTATTTAAAAGCAAACTGTAGTAAGTTGAATCCTTGGCTGGAGGTTAGAATTGAACTAAATGATCTCTTTTAAATAAATGGAACCTTCTAACTGATTCAAGTTTATTTTAAGATATGATCAGAAATAAAATCCAAAACATATAACTATACACAACTGAGGACTCATTTAAAAAAATTCTCTAAAATTAATTTTTAAATGTGAGGAGCAATTGTCCAGTTCAAATTAGAGGGAAACATATTTGGCACGATAATATCAAAAGATGCAATGGCTAAAGCAGTTTCTGCCTGTTTTGCTCCTCCTTCATATTTGAACTCAAATGTCATTTTTTCAGGGTAGCCTTTTTTGAGTACACAGACTAGATTAGATCCCTCCATTATATGCTCTCATAGAAACTGCACTCCTCCTTCACAGCACTTACCACTAGTGGGATAACCTATGCAGTTGTATTACTAGTTGATGCTTTTCTATCTTTCTCACTAAACTGTCAGCTCCTTGACAACAAGGCTCATGTCTGGTTCACCACACTGGAGAGTGACTCTCACATAGGTGCTCGGTAAAAATTTGTTTAAAGAATCTGGAACAAAAATCATTACAATTATTTTAAAACCATCCTCCTCCTTCCTCCTGTCTTGTAACTGTAAGCACCAACTTTCAGAGATGTAGTTTCACAGACAAAATGGAAGGTGGTAAGATTTGACACCCATGTCACTGGGATAAGGTTGGAGGGAAGGAAATGATAAGAGGATAAGTGGTTTCAGGGAAAAAAACTAGTACATATAGAATTAGATACATAATTATTTTGGTTCTATCCCATCTAACATTCTGTTCTTCTTAATATAAAACATTAACTTTAGGAGATAAAAGTGGGGCTGTAAGTTAAAAACAGGGCCAACTCTATACCTTTACCATCATACTGACCACATTCTTCCTCAAATATTCTTCTAATTATGAGGATCTGAGACAGAAGGTACATAGACTGCTAAGTGGTAAAACATAACCAAATTTATAATTGGTTATGCTCAAATTTCACTTTTCTTTATTGGATCAAAGGGACATCCCTACAAATAGGGTTATAGAATTAGCATACCTTCAAAGAGAACTACAACTAAATGAATTTTTCCATTTTTATAGCTCAGAGCCCTTTCCCTCCTCTACCAAATCCCTCTACTGTTACTCATGCTTCACACACTAGTTCAGGAAGCCATGTGGAGAGTAACCAACCTCATCTGCTAAAAAAGGAAGAGAGAAGGAAGGAGTTGAGGAAATACTCTTTTTTCACTGAGTGATACGTGAAGATAATGAAGTACAAACTTACATTCTCAACTACAAACGTTTTAGAGTAATTACATGAACTCAGAGTGCAAGAGAAAACTGTATCACCAGTCTTCAGCAGTTAGAAAAGAGAACTTTCTAACTCTGCAATTCTACTACAAAACCATTAAAGGTTATGTGTATGATGCCCTCTATTTATCCTTTGTGATGCTTGATTATATCCAGGCATGTTCATCATTCTAATCCATAAATTGTTCCATCTCCAATACTTGTGATCTAAGAGTGCATTTAAGTTAATATAAATTGGAGGAGGTCTCAGACCACTGAAGACCTCCAGGTCTTTTTACTCTTGCTGTTTTATTTGCCTAGACTCTCATCCCTTGCCCCTTGCTCTTTCACCATGTTAAATTCTACTACTTACCCTTAGATCTCAGCTTAAATATCACTTCATCTAAGAGGCTTTTCCTGACCTCCTGGATCAGACTGGGTTCCCCTGGTAAGTTATCTCATTGCATCTTATACTTTCCTATCATTATACCTATCACTTTTTGTTATGATTACTGCTTGACTGTCTGAATTGCCAGCTAGACTGTAAGTTCGGTGAGGAAAGTGTCTATTTCATAACCAGTGCCCTAGCACATAACAGTTGCTCAATAAATATTGGTTCAGTGAATAAAGGGAAAGTAAAATACTAAAGGACATTATTAAGCTTTAAATAGAGTTCATGAACTCACGACAAGAGAAAAAGAATGAAGACATTTTTACCTGAGCATTCGGTGTAGTTTATGAGGTGTCATCCCACATCCATCATCAGTAAAGGTCAAACAAGATTTATTCTTGACCTCCTCAACATCTATAAAGACCGTCCTGGCGGATACATCTGGATCTACAGCATTATCTGCAAAAGGTAGAAATCTGTGATATTAGATCTCTTTTTCTAATATTCTACTAAAATATCTACTTCAGTGCCCCTAAGACATAGAAACTGTCCTTTATTCCCTTCATGTGAATGTTCCAGAAGGTGAGCAGGGAGCATTAATGGTAGTGCACTTACTAGGTTATAGGGAAAAACATGCTTAGAGAGAAGGAGTGATTCTGCTTAGGCACTCTGTAATAGTCTTGAAGGTGAGGCTGTCCAACCTCATTAAATGGAGAACATAGGATTAAAGTAGGAAGAAAATACATAGAAAGTTTCATGATTCTTCCTGAGTTAGGTCTTCAAAATGGGTTAATTAGCTAAGACTCCAAAGACATCAAATCTAGCATGTTCTAACATGTGTGCCATGTCTACATCCCCAGGGGGCGCCATTGTCTAGTGGCCACATCTTTTTGCCATAGGCACCAGTTTACATAACTGTCAGTCACTGACACATGTGGTACAAAAGCCTCATTAGGGCTCACCGGCCTGAGTGGGAGGGCAGTTTGTACAACCTGTTGGATATGTTTCTTAAGCATTCCTGTCTTTTTTAGCTCTTTAATCATCAAGACAAAGACCTTCCCTTCCACCCCTTTCCCTTTCCCTGACATTCTATACTACTTTACTGACACTCATGTGGCTGGGCTGAGAGATCCAGGTGGGGTTCTGGTTGTATACTCATCCCACAACCAGTGTTCAAATCATGGCATTTCTCTACTGGGAACATCCATCACAAGCAAGAAAAGTATTGCACATATTCAAAACATCAACTTTATTACACAATTAAAAGTATCAGTTACAATCACTTAAATGTGTAGAATGTCCATCAAATAAAACAAGACAGATTAATTTCAAGGGCCCCAATGGTGTTGCCAGAGTCACTGATAAAACTGTCACTCATTGTAACCCCCCAAAAGTCTTAATAGCACTAAGGAATCACTAACAGCCCCAGAGGAAGGTTAAAAGGTCTGATATAGTCAATCTTTAAGGACTAGTTGGGGTCGAGCCTTGTGTCATGTGGTAAATCAACTGGGCCAGCTTTTGGCAGCAATTTTAAGTTTGACATGCAACAGAGGCTTTATCAGAAATACAGTGTTTTACTTTGTAATAAGAGGCAGCAGTTTTTTTTCTTTAACTGACAGAAGGATTCAGCATTGTGAAGTTGCCTACATTGTTTCAAGAAACCACTTGGCAAGCAGGCCCTGAATTGTTTTAGAACCTATCAATCACTCCTGCTGGCAGAAAGCCAGGGCCACTAAGACTGATACCTTTAACTTGTCCACCAACAGGACCTCATTTCTACTCCGAAAACTTTGGACATACAGGAATTTTTTTCTAACACTTTATGAACATTCACAATGGAAACATACAACATATATCAATTCCAATTCTGCCTTTGTACAATTGGACATTCAATGAACCAGCTTTCAGTCCTCTCACAAAACCACTTTTACTTTTTTTCTCTTTACTACAAATTTTGCCCAAACTTTACTAGGTGTTTTTTGTTTTGGTTTTGTTTTGTTTTGGTTTTGTTTTGTTGTTTTTTACAGGAATATACCAAAGAGTTTTAATACAGGCATTTCAGGAGTTACAAGGTAACTGCCAGGAGCAGCTAGATATTTTATCTCCTTGGCTGGAAGCAGGTGGAGTACGGCGGGGGGGGGGGGCACTCCAGAGGCCAGGGTCAGCTGGAGCAGCAGGGGAAAAGAGATCAGCAGGCAGGCCAGCAGCAGTCAGTACAGCTTTGCACTTACTTTCAGTTTTAAGTGGCTTTCCACTCAGCCTCAACAAATGAAATTATAATAATAACAAGGTCGGCCTTGATAAATGAACTTATAATAATAAGGCACCAATCTGGAGGATGGTTTCAATCTTCCCTCTTGCTGCTTAACCTTCCAAAAATTTATCAACACGAAGCTTATGCTATCAAATCCCAGGGAATCTACCTTCTCCCATGGCCCAGCCCACCTAGCCTATGAACAGGTAGGGCAGTGAGAGAACCCTGATTCCTTCCCCTTCACTCACCACTTAGGTAAGAGCTGCACAATCTCATGTGCTACCAGATCCCAAGGAGTTTTAGCTCTCCTAACCCGGCCCATGCCACCCTTAGCGGGAGGACTCTAACTCCCCTCTCTCACCACTTAGGCAAGAGCATGAGAAACCAGATCCCTGGGAATCTATCTTATCCCCTAATCATCTGACCTCTGGTCTTCTAAAAAAGCATTGTAACTCAAGCTTCATAGCTCATCATAACCTGGGAGGCAATTAGAAACTGTCCCGTGACAGCATCACTGGAGAGAGGACAGCAAGTGGGAGATGGCTTTGAGGTAGGGCTTCCTCCCATCCTCTCCTGTTCCAGGAGGATGACCTATGTGGATTCCTGCAAGGTTGCCAGGGCCAAGCTGCTGCCCTATAGACATACTGCAAGTATCGAAAAGTATTCCTGTTGAAAATTAAGGACATCATCTTCTGATACAAGGTTATTCTTCCTCTGTGTTCTTGTTCTCTCTCTCTCTCTCTCTGTACAAACACACACACACACACACACACACACACACACACACACACAGTGTCAGCATTCAACTGACCACAATTTTGAAATTCAAAAGTCATTTTTTATCTTTCTCTCCTTTACCCTATACATCCCTAGGCTCTCTCCCATCTTGCTCTTTCTATTTCCATTGTCACTTTCTTAGTTTACAGAGTTTACTCCCTCTCATCTGGATTACTGTGATAACTAGTCTTTCAAAGCTATGTCTCGCTTCTTTTTCAGTCTTATACAATGCTGCAAGATTAACTTTCCTGAAGCCCAGCTCTGACCATGACACTCCTCTGCTCAGAAAACTTCAGACTAAAAGCCCAAATACCCAAGCTTCCCAGTCACGTCCTGGGCCCAGTCCACCTTTCTAACCTCATTCCCTACTTGGTACTTGGAGTAAAAAGACCAATGTTTGAGTCTCGGATCTGTAAACATGTAACCTTGGAAAAGTCAAGTAGATTCTCTGAGCCTCTGTATCCTTATCTGCAGGATGAGAACAATAACCATGATGCCATTTACCTCAAAGGGTAAAGTTAAAAATGTATGTGAAAGCTCTATGTAAACTCTCCAAGGACCTACAGTTTTGACTATTCGTGAACTCCATGCTCCAATTAAACTCAACTACTCAATACTCTTCATGCCTTTATTCATGCAGTTGTTCCTTTTGCCTGGAATGCCCTCCCCTCCCCATACCCATACCCACATGTCCCAATCCTTCAAATCTCAGCTCAAATGTCACCTCCTCTCCAAAGCCTTTCCTAACCCTCCTCCTCCTGGTAAGCTGGAGTCATCCGTCCTTCCTCTGAATGACCACAGCACCCGATGTGTCTATCTTTGCCAATATATCACTTTCTATTTTGTCATAATACAAAGAATAAATCTTCTGTACATGTTTTTATCTCCCCTACCAGAATATGAATCTGTGTTATATTCATTTTTGTACCTACCACAGTGGCATTGCCCACAGTGAGTTCTCAATAAATATTTATTGAATAAATGATTCACCAGAAAATTAATGTGTAAGTGGAGGAGAAAACTGTTGAAGGAAAACCTAAAATGAAAGCTTTGGATTATCAGTTAATACTTTGCTCTCCCTTTCCCCTAGTATTAAATGACCACAAATAGTTGTGATTTGATTTTAAAACCTGTGTGTTTGTACGTATATGTGCAGGCATGTGTGTATGTATATAACACACATAGATACTTACACTCATATGGGTCATCTTAGGCCAGAATTAGGTTCTCTGAGTTAATGCTTAAGACATAAATCATATATATTCACAATTATAAATGGAACCCTCTTTAAATCACTGTAAAGTTCAGTACATGGTAGAGCATAGGTACACAGCGTTTTGTGCAGTGCCACTGTGAGGGGACAATACATTTCTGTCTCCCATTTCCCACTAAGTAAATTGTTACTTTTTCCTCTCTTTTCTTTTTTGTTAAGTTACATGCACGCAGATCTCATTCCACTGTGAAGTTTCATTCAAGGCACGGTGCAAAACCTTAAAAATATAGTCCCTGTTCTCTAGGATTCAAAACGTGCCAATGTCACTTTTTCCCCTTCACTTTCTATTGAAACAGTCATACATATTGTAAGCATTCTGTGTTATGGTCAAACGAATCATCAAAATTCCCCATCACCCTTCCAAATAACTCTCCTGACCATCTCCTCCCGCTGCCCACTGACTTCTTGCCTGAGACAATTCACACTGCATGGCCACAGTGATTGCAAATAAGAAAGTGATTCATTTGGGGAGCTTTGAAACCATTTTCAAGATTTTGTTGTGTTACCTTGCCCCATAGCCAGCTCTCCCTTCTTTCAATTTTTAAAACATTTGCAATGTGCTCTGTATGCTGCTGCATTTTGTCCAGGAATGTTTCTCTTCTTTGCTTTCCACACAGTATTTAGCACACTACTGCAAAAGCTGGTGTACTTGGCTTCAAGGGATCAACTGAAAACGCTTTAAAAGCAAACATCGGTGGAGCGAGAGGTTAAGTGCTCAGTATTCATTCCAGCGGTGTGAGGGCGCTCGTGGACCACGGACCTAGCTCTCCGCAGTAGCCGGGAGCCAAATGCACTCGTGTCATCTCTTAAGAGATGTCCCATCATTCCCAGACTCTCTGGTCCCAAAAGTTAAAGAATTCCATTTTCCATATCTTTCTTCACGGCCTACCGGGTCCTCTATCGTGACCCTTTGCTAGCTTGGCGCCCTCCATGGGTCGCCAGTCCGTGTGGAGTCCTGCTGCCTTGGGGCCCGATATTTTTATGCATCTCCTTTTGATTATTAACTAGGTTATCCTAAAGTGCCCGAGACATCACGAGCCAGAGAGAAAAACCACACAGGAGTCCTAAGTCTTCGGACACACCTTGTTTCCTCAGTTTTATTCGTGGAACCTTGTTCCGGGCGACAGAGCCGACCCTGCGGAGCCAGGATGGGTCCTGACGCCCCCAACCCAACCCCGGCCCGCCCCGCGCAGCTCCGCACATTCCTCTCGCGTCCGCGGCACCACGTTGGCACCGCTGCCTCGGGCGATCGCGGCCAGGCCCGCCCTCGCCACTCACCTAGCAGCTCCGCGATGGCACTGAAGGGTCGCGTGTGGCTGCTGGAGTTGCTCTGTAGGTAGCGGGGGCTCATCTGGGGGCGAGAGAAGGTCCCGTCCCGGGTGAGGCCTCGGCCCGCCGGGCCTTCCCCGCGCGCCCCCCGCAGCCCCGGGCCCGGCGCGCGCGCGCGCGTCCGCCCCCTCGGGCCCCCGACTTACCGTGCTCAGGCGGATCCCAAAGGCCTGCGGGCCGCCGCCCGGCCGGGCCAGCGCGCCACCCGGCGCGCCAGGGCCCGCGGGGGCCCCTCGGTACAGGAGCATTTTTTTGGCCGCCACGATACTCGTTTGCCGCCGCCGGACTCCTCGCCCGGCCGTCCCGGACTGGCCCTAGCTCACTCCCGCTCGCAGCTGGCGGCCGCCGTCCGGGACCGGCCCTCCCTCGCTCCCACCCGCAGCTGGCGGGGGCGGGGCGCGCTCCAGCCACCTGTCCGGCGCGGGAGGGGTGAGGCCGGCAGAGCCGCGCGGTGGCCCCGCCCTGTCAGCACCTCTCCCGACCCGCCGACTGCCGGGCCGGCCGCCGGGCCGTACAGAAATATGGCGACCTCCTGACAGCCGCTCCTCGATCCCCGCCCCTAATTAATTCTTGGCGTTCGCCATAGGCCAGGCCGCCGAGCGGGAAAGCGTTGGGGGGAGGGGGCGGGTGCGTGGGGAGGGGCGGGAATGAGGCGAGGGGAGGGAGAGGGTGTAGGGATTTCTGGAACAGAGTCCCAGTTCAGCGGCATGACTAACGGGCAGGATAAGACAAGTCTTACAAGTTCTAAAGACTACAGTTTTGGTATCTGGGGAGATAGCAGGCTCGCGTGATGGGAAAGCATTCGGACTATTTTGCCTCAAATGCCTCCCGAAGCAGCCAGAACTTTCTAGAAGTCGATTGGCAAATCCTCTTCAAAGCTTTGCAAGCGTGCAGGGAGGCTGTTTATAAAAGGAGAAATTGGAACGCACTTAAATACCCCAAAGTAGGGGATGGGTTAGGTTACAGAGAATCCATAAAACGGAATACTATGCAGTTCTTCAAGGCCATGTTTGTGGATGAAAATTTATTCCTGTGGAAAATATTCATGAGAGAATTAAGGAAACAAGAAGTTGCCACATACTGTGTAACATGATATCTTTTATTGGAAAAATAAGTACATATACACATACATACATATGTGTGCGTGCGTGCACGCACACGACCACACCCACACCCCACAATGAGAAACACCTGAAGTGACGTATTCCAAGATGGTATCTTCAGGTCTGGAGTTATGAATTTTTTGCCTTTTTTTCTGATTTGTGTTTTCTAATTTTTGTACCATTAAACATATACTGATTACAGAAAAAAAGATTTTTTTTTTTTAAAAAATGTTTCCTGGTGTAGATGGACCATTATTTATTTGACCATTCCTCTGTAATAATTGTTCTCAATTCTTTTTTTTTTTGTCCAATAAAAAAGTGCTTCCTCAGCCATCCTCTTGTAAGAGATCATGAATTTCTGGTACAATTATTTATACAGAATGTTGTTTTTAATAGCCTATGTGTGGTTTACTCTTAATAAGTACTGTAAGATGGAGGCAATTTACTCCCTAGGAAACAGCTACTTTGCCACATTCATAGCACTAGATGGTTTTGATCTTTTAACTTTTGGCCAATCTTTTGAATAAGAAAATACTACCTCTTTATTGTTTTAATTTACATTTCCCTACCAGTGTAGCTAAATACCTTCTCAGATGTTTATTATATATTTATATTATTAGAGCATTATGTCCCCCCACTGAGTCTTTTATATTTGTCTCTTTTTTTGGTGTCTTAAAGTTTTTTAAATATGCAGAAGTACAGAGAATGATACAATGAATCTGCAGCTATTTATTATTCAGATTCAAAAATTATTAGGACTTTTTCATACTTGCTTTATCTATTTTCTTTTTTTATTTCTGTAAGTATTTTTGAGCAAATCTCACATCTCATTTTACTCTATATACTTCAATGTCCTCCAAAAATATGGACATTTTCTAAAAATAAGCAGCAACAATGCCACTTTCACGCTGAACAAAGTTCCTAACTTTGATATCCCCTACTACTCAGTCCATATTCTGATTTCCTCAATTATCCCCCAAAATGTCTCCTTACATTTGGTTTGTATACATCTAGATCCAAACAAGATGTACACATTGCACTTGGTTATGGGTCTTAAATCTACTTTAATCTAAAACAGTCTCTCCTCTTTTTTTTTTCTTCATTCTATTGCGTCATTGAAGAAACCAAGTCACTTGTACTGTTGAATGTGCTACATTCTCATTTGTCTGTTTGCTTATTTGTGTTGTTACTTAGTTTGCTCCTCTTGTTAGGGGAATAAGTGTAGCTTAAATGTAAACCATAAGCTGGCTCTAAAGTCTTCATTAGATTCCAGTACAAAGTGTTTTTTTTTTTTTCTGCAGGAATGCTCAGAGATGCTTTGTACTTCTTATTCTGTAACATTGGAAAGTACATACTAACGCTTAGTGATGTTCAGATTGATCAGCGGGTTCATGTAGAGGCAGCCTGAATGTTCTACTATAAAGTTTCCCATCAACCTTTTACTTTATAATTTCATCAATTGATATTCATTGCCTGAAAAAATATTTTATTAGAGTTGCAAAACGATGATAAACAAATCCCATCATTTCTTTGTAATTTATTAACTTGATCCTTCTTTGTAGAATTTATCCTCGTTAACCATGGCTACTTGGTTACTCTGAAATACAATTCATATAGGAAGGACAAGATAAATGCTTAATTCTTTACTTTTTAAAAAAAAAAAACTAACACAACATTGTAAGTCAACTACACTTTCATTCTTTACTTTTAATCGACTATGTTTAGAGCAAAGAGTTGGGGCCTGTGTTGGATACTCTGATGTGCCAGCCTATCTCCCATTTCAATAAAGGACTTTTGGGCTGAGCCACTGAGATAACAGTTGGATTGCCTCAGGTATAGAGAGTTGCCTCACTCAAGGTCACGAAGTTTTCTGGGGCAGCACACCGTGACTGACCAAAGAAAGGCTATAAAGGCTTGATCATCTCAGCTTAACTTGGGGCAATTCTGAAGGGTCATTCTAACTCCAGATCCCTCTGTGGGCTTGGCTGAGGCTGTTGTTGGGCCTTCAGTGCAGCTCACCTTCCTCCCCTGCCCATGCCTGCTCCTTCCACAGGTGTTAATTCGAGAGACATCTCTTGATGCATGCTACATTCTGTCTCAGAGTCGGCTTCACCGGGGAACTAAAATTATAGCACTTGAAACTAAGAGTTATCCAGGAAAAGCAGCACTTAGATGGGATTTGGGAACCAGATCACTGACTGCTCAGTTGGCAAGGAGGACCGCGTCACAGAGTAGGAAGTGGATCACAGATAGTCCCCTGCCACAAGGTGGCAGTCCTATTATTGTTAAGACCTTCACCAGGTGGTGAATTGGGATGGTGTACTGGCAGAAGGGAACATATGGTATGGTGTGATATATCAAGTATTTGAGAAATATGGGGAAGAGTAGCTATAAGACCAATAGAATTCAGTGGTTATTGAGCTCCAAGAAGATTAAACTCCCAATAGAGTCAAGTTTGCTGATCCCAAATCAGGATGCTTCCGGGGAAAGAATAGGACCCTGACATACAACTTGGGGATATCTAGATTAATGCCACCAAAATCTCGAAACCCCAGATTTCTCTGAACCCTCTGAACCTGCAGAAATGACCTGACTTCCCTGCTGGCCATTGCTTCCATCTCTAGCTTAGAGATGTTGCAGAGCTTCTCCCCAAGACAAAGTGTGTCTTCGCTTCCTCTCCTGGCCACCAGGCCTATAACAAGGGTTGGGGCACAGCATGAACATGCTAAGCTTGATAAAGGAGGAAAGTAACTATACCCCAAAGAGCTGTACAGACTAGCCAGCATAGACTGGCAGGAGCTAAAAAAGTGCACACAAAATTGGATTCTGAGAGGGCTTGATCAAGGGAGCTAGACCATAAGGTCAGGTAAAGGAGAGTTTATCAGTGTGGGAACAATCTCCTGGAAAATAGGAATTAATACCCCGGCCAGGACAAGAGATGGTGCAAACTCCCCACTAGGGTGGCTCCTAGAGGTATAGAAAAAGTGATGATCCAAGCTAACTGAGGTTGAAATGCCAGCGTTGCTGTGGCAATAGTGGAATAAGGGCTGAAAAGATTTAGAAGTGAGCATATTGGAGTAGATATACTGAAAAAGATGGGAAAACTCAAACAGAAAGGCACAGAATACACCATTTACCATGGCCCCGAGGAACATGCTGGTGAGAGGGGTACCAGCACCATTAAGAAATTCAAGAGTGTTTCCTCTGTAGGTTAGGTCTATCCGCAGGAAAGAACGTTATAGCAAACCCACTAGGGCAGTGGCAATTGTAGGGCTCTGAAAAGACAGAGACCCTGTGGCTAAGTGTAACCGTCACAAGGCAGGTGAGTGCAGTTGTCGTGAGTACAAGGTTGAGGGAGAAGACTGAGGGGCCCAAAGTGCAGTTATGGAAATGGTAAACAGAACATGGCATCCTAGGGGAAGGATAAATGGGCAGGGAAAATGAATGTCCATTTCGGTGAGGTTTTCACCAGAGCAGTCATAATCTTCCTTGCACAATGACCCACTGCCATTTCTTCCCCTTAGCACAGCACGGCATTTTTGAAAGCACTGTTTGGCCCTCAATCTTGTTTGACTCAAGCCTTGGAACTTCTAAAAATGCCCATATACTGCCTTCTTCTAAGGTGTGTGGCCCATCTGCCTCGCTTGCGGTGGGGCACTGTGAATGCTGCTCTAAGTATCGGCATGTTTCCTACTTGGTGGATTTGGTGTTTAAACAAAAGCTTTGTGTCCTGATTGTCAACTGGGGTCAGAGGCCTCCTCTCAGCCCCTCTCCAGCTCCCCATGACGGAGGGGCGATTCGGAGGGGCCCAGGGAGCAGTTGAAAGTCTAGGGTTTGGCCTCCTTTGAGCCTCACTGCCGCTGCACAGCGATAAACAAAAACAGCCAATGAATCTACACAAATTCCATCACTGTGGCTCCGCAGGGCTGTAAAAAGGCCATAACGCAAGGTTCCTCATACTTCACCACTAAACAGGGCTAAGGCGGCCGCTGGCACGTTGTGAGGGAGGACTCCAGTGAACAGATCCTGCCAGTGGGCACGGCATGGGTGCCAGGTGTGAAACCCTGGGTCTTGCTGCAAAATGAGGGGCAGGGAATGGCTTCAGCAGGGTGCGGTGGGCCCTCTGAAAATCCCTAACACACCTCTCTCTGTCTTGGGGCAGAGCTTTAGTCCTCAAGGCGGGCATAGCCCTGGTCCAGGGCCTTGGGTTCGAAGCCCTGAGCCATAAACATGATCTCCATATTTCAGCCTGGTCCAGGCTGAGTTCCCCCAGCCACTGTCCCAGGCAAGTAGATGAGCCAGGAAGGCACCTGACATTTCCTCCCAGCCGATGAGCCTGTAACAGCGCTAATTGTTCGACACACACGTGTGCTCGTTACTGTGCAGGGCACTCCTAGGGCAGGAGCAGCGTTTCTTCTAGCATCCTTTGACCCAGTCTCCAAGGTCACTCATCCTAATTTCCTGGATGGATGTGATGGAGAGAGAGAGCCTAAGAGGAATCAGGGTGGGAAGTCAGCCAGGTGTGGTAGAAAGGTTGAGAGTCAGAAGGTATGGGTTCCTGTCCTGACCCCACTGAATTGGCCTCTGACTTTAGGGAAGTGTCACGGGCCTTGTTCCCAGGGAAGCAGAGAGTGACATGGAGATCTGCAGGCAGGAGTTTTCTTGGGGAGCACGCTCAGGATCAACACCTGCAGGGAGTGAAGAAAGCAGAACCGAGCAGAGGAGGAAGTCAAACTGTGATGCGGCCACAACAGAAGGAAGCTCCCATGGGGAGCTCTGGAGTCAGCGTGGCCCCTCAGAATTGTCCTAAATGTGGTAAAGGGGCCAGGGCTTTCTGTCCCTGAATTGACCAGTTACTAGATGCAGGCTGCCTCCTAGGATGGGTGCACAGCCTTGGGCAGGGTGGCTGTGCTCAGCCAAGGGCCCATTCCTAGGAGGGGCTAGCTGTAAGCTGTCAGTCACCATCACCCCCTGCAGCTGGGGAAATGAGGGCTCCAGCGCTCAAGGGTAGGGGGGAGCTGGGCAGTGCCCCAGAGCATCCCTCCAGCATGTTACTTCCCCTCTCTGGGCCCAGTTTTCTCATCTGTCAGAGGAGTGATGAGAAGGAGCTTTCAGCTCCAGGGCTCTGGGGTTCCACCCACCCTACCCCATCTGCTCTTACCAGCACCTCCCTTTCTCTTAGGCTGCACCCAACTGAAAGGCCCGCCCCTTCTGAAATGTTTGCAATGACTCCTCATTGACTGTGATAAAGTACAAATTCCTTAGGTGACTTTCAAGGCCCTTCACGATCTAGTCCCCACCTATCTCTTCAGCCTCCCTCCTCATTACTCACTCTCCATGGTGGATATTTTGTTTCTATCAAGTGTCCCCTGAAAACACTCTCCTTCCTTTCTTCTGCTCTTTCAATAAGGATGCCTTCATGAGCAGGGTGTAGTGGAAAGGGCTTTGGGGCCAGACCTCGACCCAGGTCCAGATCTTATCAGCTGTGTGACCTTAGGCAGGTCACTGAGGCTCTCTGGGGCTCAGTTTTCTTATCTGAAAAAGTGGGGACTTTTTTTAAAAATCAGTGTCTTTCTCTGCATGTTTGTTGTGAGACGCAAATGAGGTAACATGTAAAGGGCCTACAAAAAAGCTTAGCAAGGCTCAGCAAATGTTGGTTCTCTTCCCTTTCCCCTTGTTGAAATAGCTGAACTTAAACAACATTATCCAATGATTAGTTTCAGGTATATTTAGAATGAATAAATGCTGTATATAATTTGGTGCTTTCCTCACTAATCCTTAACTCAACAAAAATCTAGTCACCCAGAAATTTTAGTCTGATGCTAACTAAATTCCCAGTCTCTATTCAGGCTGCTTCTGGTCTGCATCTTTCTCAGCAGCCTCTCTGCTTCAGTCATCAGAACACAGAAGCCTTTTTCTTCTCTTGGCCAAGAGGCATCAGTCAGCATCACCTGGGAACTTACTGGAAACCCACTTTCCCAGCCACCACTGCCCTAGACCTACTGATCAGAAGCTCTGGGGGTGGGCCCAGAGATGTGGGTTTGACGAAGCACCCCTGCCCCAGGTGACTCTGACCCATGCTCAGTTTGAGAACCACCCCTGCTCTGCGGCACAGGGCTCATCTTGGACCACGTGCCCTGGGGTTTGCTGGTGGCCCAGTTCCCTCCACCACCCAGGAAGAGGGAGGTATGATGGCAGATGTTAGACGACTCCAAAAGAGACTGGGCCTTTGACAGGCAGTCCCGGGTGTGACCTGTGCTCTTTGGTCACTGTAGGAGCCCCAGGAGGGGTTGCTGAGCTCTGCCCCAGGCCCGGCCTCACTGAGCTAGATCCTCCTCCAAGTCACGGCGGGCAAATCTTCCCAGAATAAGGGACTCCTGATGTTCTCGCCTACTCAGCACAGCCCCTAAAGCAGTGGTTCTCAAAGTGTGGTCCCTAGCCCAACAGCATCAGTCCCACCTAGGAACATGTTAGAATGAAAATTCTCAGGTGCTGCCCCAGACCTCTAGGTGATTTTGATTCAGGTTCAAGTTTGAGAACCACAGGTCTAGGCTTTGCAAACTACTTTAACTTCATTTGCCTTTCAACATTACCATTTTCTGGCTACTTCTTTTTTCCTTACTATACAGAAGATAAAAGGAAGACAAAACTTATTGATAGAGAAGATATATAAAACCCTGTTTCCTCATTAGAAGGAACTCCCTTTCCACTTTACTCTTTGAATTTATCTGTTCTGACCAGTCATTTCAAATAGGACCAATGGCTGATCGAACTTGATTTACATTTAGTACTTATTTCTCCAACGGCTTGTTGCTAGTGGTAAAAGCTTCAGCACACAGAACAGAACATTTGGACTATCATATGAATAAGCATTTTGAACAGATATTTAGTTTCATTACAGCCACTGGCATGGTGTGTTTTACAGCTCTGATTTCAGTTCCAGTTGTGAAAACTCAGGGAAGGCAAACAGATTTCAGAAAATAAATAAAGAAAATAAAGGGCCGGGGAGGAGGGGGAAAGATATACTCCTACACTGGCAGATCAAGGCCAGAGAGCTAAATTAGTCAGGCAGTTTTACAGCAAGGGGAACAAAGGAACGCAGTGCTGGACCATAATTAAGCTGTGGAGCCCTCATCAGGGAAGGAGGGGCTGCAGGACAGCAGGGCCGGCTGAGGGGCTGGATAGGAAAGACCAGGGATGGGAGGGAGCCCTGCGGGAGAAGCCCAGAGGCAAACCAGGGCCAGGGGTCAGACCTAGGGGCCAGTGGCATGGACGGCACCCTTCCCAGAGTGACAGCTCCGTAAAGGTCCTGCTGGGAAGGGAGTCAGCACTCGCCCAGTGGACCTACCAGTCCGAGGGAGGTGGCAGAACAAAGTGCCAAAGAGCCTCCTGGTCTCCCTCCCAGCCCCCGCCCCAGGCCCCCTCTGTGCCCCAACCAGGCCTGTGCAGCTCCGTCCCTTTCCCCAGTGATGGGAACGTGGGCGCTTTCCTCCAGCTCAGTGCCGGCCATAAGCCCTTCCTACAGAAAACCACGCTCCTTTCTGGGCTTTGTTGGGTTTTAAGTGAACTTTCTCCTTTCTCTTCCTAGGGCCTTATCAGGGGCCTGAGTGGACCTGCCCCGGGATCGGAGCCTTGGTCGGCACAGAGCACGCGAGCTCGGTGACTGGAATTTCTGTTTTCCCATCGTGACAAACCTGGGCAGCCCACCTCCTGGCTCGTACCTGACAAGAATCCCAGAGCATCTCAGGGGGAAAGAGAGCTAAGCTGCAGCTACCTGGAGGGGTGGGAAGGGGGCACCTGTGGTGGGGGGTGGGCGCTCCAGTCCAAGCAGGAGTGTCCTGTTAGCTCACCCAAAGCTGGTCTCCCTGGAGAGCTCTCAGTGCCAGCTGGCCACCGTGCCAGTCTTCAGCTGTGAGTCAGGATGTGTTCCCTGGGTATGAGGGGTTCAGAGGGAATAAGACAGTTGTCTAACCTATGCACCAAGGATTACATGAGTGGCTTGTTAGCTCGCCCAGGTAGGGTGGTCCCAGGTGTGTGTGTGTGTGTGTGTGAGTGTGTATATGTGTTGGGGGTGGGAGTTACTTAAATTGTATGATACACAGTGTCATATGCATTTGTCAAGGTCATCAAATGGTACACTTAAGATTTGTACATTTTGCTGTCCATCAACAGATGACTGGATAAAGAAGATGTGGTATATACATACAATGGAATACTATTTAGCCATAAAAATGACAACATAATGCCATTTAAAGCAACATGAATGTTCCTGGAGAATGTCATTCTAAGTGAAGTAAGCCAGAAAGAGAAAGAAAAATACCATATGAGATTGCTCATATGTGGAATCTAAAAAAAAAAAAAAGAACATAAATACAAAACAGAAACAGACTCATAAACATAGAATACAAACTTGTGGTTGCCAAGGGGGAGGGGAGTGGGAAGGGATAGACTGGGAGTTCAAAATTTGTAGATACTGACAGGCATGTGCAGAATAGATAAACAAGATTATACTGTATAGCACAGGGAAATATATACAAGATCTTGTGGTAGCTCACAGCAAAAAAAATGTGACAATGAATATATGTATGTTCATGTATAACTGAAAAATTGTGCTCTACACTGGAATTTGACACAACATTGTAAAATGACTATAAAAATGTTTAAAAAAAGATATGTACATTTTGCTATATGAACAATTTGCCTAAGGGGGCAAGGTATAGCTCAAGTGGTAGAGTGTGTACTTAGTATGCATGAGGTCCTGGGTTCAATCCCCAGTATCACCTCTAAAAATAAATAAACCTAGTTGCCCCCCCCGAAAAACAAAAACAAACAAACAAACAAAAATGTTTGCCTAAAATAAGAACTGTAAACAGACATTGATCTCCAATGATATGCATGCTGAATTGTTTCAAGGGCTGTGTCCTGATGTCTGCAGCTTACTTTGAGATGCATCCAAAAATTAAGTGGTTTGATACACGGATAGAAGAATGGATAAATATGTGACAAGACAACTACACTAAAGTGTAAATTTTAGAATCTAGTTGGTGTCTACATGAGTGTTATGTGTATCATACTTTCAACTTTTTGTAAGTTTGAAGTATTTTCCATAATGGAACAGTGGGGAAAGTAATGTATTTGGCATGGAAGTGTGGAAGTTAGTGTCATTCTTAAAGATCTAAGCAGGCAGGGGTGTTAGACTCTGTCACATCTATATTTAATTCAGCAATCTGACCCTTGGGGAAAAAGAAAGATCTTGGAAAATGACAGACTATTGTGAACTCAACCAAGTAGTGGTCCTAACTTCTGCCACTGTGCTAGATGTGGTATATTCGCTAGAGCAGATTAACACAGCCTCAGGCACTTGGTATGCTGCCATTGATTTTGTGAATGTGTTCTTTTCTATGTATTCAGAAAAAAAGGATCAGAAAACATTCAGATTCACATGGGACAGACAGCAATATACATTTGTAAATTTGTTACAGAGCTATGTTAATGCTCTTGCCCTTTGTCCTAATACAGTCTGAAGAGATCTGGATACCCCACAGAACATCACATTGATCCACTATATGAAAGAAATCATGCTCATCAGTCTGGATGAACAAAAAGTGGCTTGCACATTGGTGGCCTGGGTGATCGACAATTACAACATGGGAGATAAACCCCATGATGAGTCAGGGGCTTGGTGCATTGATACATTTCTTAGGTGTCCACTAAGGTTAGGGGCACACTGAGTAATTCCATCCAAGGAAAAGGACAAATTATTACACTTTGCGCTTTTCATCACAAAGAAGGAAAGTGCAGCATCTGGTTGGCCTCTTCAGGTTCTGGAGGCAGTATATTCCTCACTTGGGAACACTGCTCTGACACATATGCCAGATGATGTGAAGACTGATTACTTTGAGTGGCATTCAAGGCAGGAAGTGGTCTGCAGCAGTCTACACTAGAGTACAAGTGGTCCTGCTACTTGGACTATGTGGCCAGAGTACCCTATAGCAATAAAGGTAGTAATGCTGGGAAAAGATGCTATGTGGAATTTATGGCAAATCTCATGGGATAATCACAATGCAGACACATGGGGTTTTGGAGCAGGACCATGCCTGCATCAAAGAATCATATGCCTTTGAAAAATAACTCCCAGCACACTACTGCGTCCTAGTAGAAGTGGAGCAAGCTGATCATGGGACACCAGATGAGTATGTGGCCACAACTGTTTATCATGAACTGGGTTTTGTCTGACCCATCAAATCCTAAGGTCAAATGGACATAACAGTAAGCTCTCAGAGGGAAGTAATCAATCCCTCACAAGTAGGACCAGAAGAGTCAAGTAGCTCTATGAGCAGATGGCCCAGGCTACCATGACATCCACCACTATTGAACTAGCATCTCTTCCTGTGCTCACACTTCTGGCATATTGGAGTATCCCATGTGACCAGCTGATGAAGGAGGTAAATATCTGAGCTTGGTTCATGGATGGACTGCAATGAGGCATGGGTGTAAGCTGAAAATGAATGACAGCCACATTGCAATCCCACTCATGATGGCCTTGAAAGAAAGTGATGAGGGATAACTCTGACGAGCCATTCTAGTTGAGACTATCTTTGGGTCTGCAACATAGCTGTACTTTCCCTCTGCTCACTCCTGCTTCCTTCCTGTCTGTTCCACAGGTGTTGATCCAAAAGTTACTTAATTAACATGCTGCTTACTAACACCATCTCAGGGTCTGCTTCCTACCCCAACAGAATCCTTTAAAAAAAGAAACAAGCTTCTTTACTACTTTATGTATATTTTTTTACTTCTCAAATTGTAAGACCTCTTTCTATATTAGGAATATTAACCCTCTGTTACGTGTTGCAGGTATTTTCTCCTAGTCTGTCTTTTGCCTTTCAACTTTGCTTATGTGTCTTTTGAAAAACAAATAATTTGGTTTTGTTTTGTAATTGAATCTGTTAATCTGTCCCTTCACCTACCGAAAGATTTTGACTTTGATGTATAAGCATTAACCTGAAAGGGTAACCACTGTATATGTTAAAAGATAAAAGCAAGTTGCAGAATCATATATAGAGGAGCATTTATCAAACTCTTCTGGTTATAGAGCTCACTAAACTTCTTCTTTGGACGCTCAGATTCAATAAGCCTAGGATAAGGCCCAGGAATCTGTATTTTAAAAACAAACATTCAAAGTGTGTCTATGATCAGATTCATTGCGGTATAAAATATCACTCCCTTTTTGTAAAGAAAATAAGAGGAGGAGGAAGTCTCTCTGTGTGTGTGAATACTATATGAGCATAGAGAAAAGTGTATAAGCATACACATCAGATTAATGTTGGTTTTTCCAAGTGGATGGAACCAGAAGAAATGAGGAAATTATGTCTTTCTTTATATACTTTTGTTATTCTTATTACAATGAGCACGAGCTACTTATAACAGTTTAAGAAATCCAGTACATTTTAAAGCCATTTTCAAATTGCCTTCTTATCTTTTAAGAGAACATGATCAAGAAGAAAAAGAAGTGTTTAGAAAAGTTGTCTTATTCTTGGCTAAACATTCCCTACACACTCTGGAACTTCCTCTCTATTAGGGCAGCTAAACTTGGCCAGGGGTAGATGAAGTTTATGCCTATGTGACCACGAAATGGTTAACAGAATTTCTATGTTGTTAAAATTTTGGTTCACACCAAAAATAGTTTATACAGGTTGTGTAACAGCTGCTGTTGCAATTATGTCTAATGGAAGGTTTTGATTCACACCAAAAACACTTACATGTGTTTTGAGTGGCTAAAACTTCTGGTTTCCAAGGAACTAACTACACAAGTCTCCCCTGGGGACTCTGAAATCATCCTTCTTACTTTTGCCTGGTTCACTGCCTTGGAAACATTCAAAACAGATTGCTGATCTGCTTCTAGGCACTGGGCTTTTGAGACTTGCTTGTCCTTTTTATTTAGAAAAAAAATGTTTTTCTGATTATACAAGTAATTACATGCTCACTGTAGAAAATTTGAAAAAGACAGAAAAGTATAAAAAGAAACAAGGATCACTCATAACCCTACCGCCCAGAGGCAACCACTATTAACCTTTCAGCATATTACCTTCCAATTTTGTTTGCATGAATTTTTTTATGCATTCGAGCTCATCCTGGGCATATAATTTCATATGCTGCTTTTATCATGTAATGTGATAAAATAAGCAATTTCCAGCAAACCATAATTTTATAAGATTTCATTTATATAGATGTACTCTGATCTACTTTACTATTCTCCTTTTATTCAACATTTAAGTTATTTTTATTATTTTCCTATTCTAAGTAACATTGAAGTTTATAACTTTAGGTATATCTGAATATGAAACCATTAGCCATTTTTAGTGCTGATGAAGGTGTTGCCTAACAGCTGTACTCCAGCAAGGTCCTTAGAACTTTTCACCTTTTAATCATCACAGAGAATTCCAGGGTCTCTTAAGCCCACCCACTAAGAGGCAGTGCTCCTGAAAATAGAGGACAAGGAGATAAATGAAATCATAGTTCTAATGACAGAAAGGACAAATGTGTCATCTTAAAACTCAAATACACTGAAATTCCCTAACAGTGACAACAGTGGTATCCTTTATAGTCAGCTCAAACCCCTATGTATCTATTTCTGCATTGTGCTTTGTTCTTATCTGAAGTGTTCCAACAACAACAAAAAAAAACTTTTCTATTCTGTTTGTTCTGGCAGAACCCTTTCATAGGGAGGAGGGCCAAAAGACACCTTGTCCAGTTCAGCTGTGCATAGCTAGCTGAGCTAATGTCATAAAAGAGGTTTCGCTAAAACTGGAAGGATTTTTTAAGAATCATGCTGGCAATTTAATTAGGGCTAAAGACCCATGAAGTTTGGAAGGACATATATTTTCTCATTCTAATTTCACACCTCTTCAAACCCTTCTTAAAAATAACCATAGAATAGTAAACCTTCATAAAGCAACCATAGCTGCTTTAAAATACTCCAGAAAAAAAAGTGCGGCTGTATGAAAAAAATGGATGAAACAGGATTAGTAAACTCTTGATAATTGTTGAAACTATATGATGAGTATGGGTTATACAATTCTCTCTCTTCTTGGGTATATTTGAAAATTTCCATAATAAAAAGAGAGATAAACAGAGAGAGACAGATACAGAGAGAGAGAAAGATGGAGAGATAGAGAATATTAAAAGGAATCTAATAATTAAAAGTAAAAACAAAACAAAATACCGTAAGACCTCTATGCAAAAGGTAATGTTTAATCTTGTTTAGTTTTTTTCTCATCTATGACTTACTTTCTAAAATAGCTGGGAAACTACATAAGCAATTTGAAGGGGCACATTTGATTATGTAATTTCTCACCCACAATAATTTAACTATTTGTGATAAACAAGAATCCTATTGGTCCTTATAGAGTCGGTGAATTGATATTGCATTGGCTTAGAAAATATACTTCCATAAATTACTACTGCCTTTCACATCTTGCAGAAGGGAAAAGTGACTGACTTTACAATTTTTCGGAGGTTAACTAGCCTCACTACGATCTACTTCACACACAAAGTAGATGTTCCAGAAGCATGGACAAAGCATGGCCTCTGAGATGTCTGCGACACGTGGCCTCCTATGGATGCTGGCTCTCTAAGCAGAACCAGTTATTCCACCCAGTTTGTCCAAGTCTCTGTCCCAGCATCCGGAATCCGACATCATGATATATCCCTCTACTGGTTTTTCTTCCCCTCTAGAATGCCAGCTGTTTTGAAGTTAAGATTGTGTCTTACTCAGTTTTTGTTTTTGTACAGTCTCTGGAAATGGGTAGGTACATAAATGTATGACAAATAAACAAAGAAATAAATATATACAATTACTGGATCTAGAATATATAGATGGAAGATTAAAACTCTAGCTGATATTTATTAGTTGTTACAGTCTTCAGAAAGTTCCTTAACCTACGTGAGTCTCAGCTACAAAGTGGGAATGACAGTGTCAAGCTTTCCTACTTCACAGTGTTATTGCTTGACTCAAAATCAACTTAGAATAGTGCATGTGAAACCCTTTTAGAAATGGAAAGGAGAGAAGGCCACCTGTGTTGTATTAAGGAGAGAGGCAGTGTAGCCTAGTGTGTATGGCTCCTATCATTGGGTGACTATGAGAATAAAACGAGGTGACAGATGTAAAATACTTGGCAAGGAACCTGGGACAATGTGACCTTTCCAGAAATGGAAACAGGGATGATTCTTCTTTTGTGTGTGAAAAGGTCCACACAGCTGAGTGTGGTGGGACTATATATGAGCTGGCAAGATTCTTTTAAAATGATCACTTGACCTGTCTGATGCTAAGGAGTGCAATTTAGAATCCTCCATTATGTCTAAATAACAGCAAACCCCCACACAGTCTCTACAGCTAGCTGGTGCCCTCACTGGGCATATATATACACACACATATGTTTGTGTGTATACAGTTGTGTCTGTATCTGTGTATATATGTGTGTTTTTAGGAATGTATATGTGTTGGGCCTGAAGATGCCCCAGATGAAGTGCATGTCCCTGTGTTTGCCTGTGTGCGTATTTGTGTGTGTATCTATATGTGCATGCATATATGTGTCTATGTATACATGTGCTTTGCATGTGTGTAAATATTTGTGTACATGAGTGCGAGGCAGAGTACAAGGAACAGAGCATTTAGAGGTTAAGACTGCGGATAAATGAAGGGAAGTGACAGTCTGGTGAGGGCCTTTTGTGCAGGAACGTGTCTTGTCCTGGAGCCTTCCACTGATGGACATGGGATGATGTGGAGAAACAGCCAAGTCACATCTGCAGCACTTTCCAATTCCTACAGAGCTTTCTCAAAGAACAGCACCCTGGGAATTGGAAACCAACGCTAATGAAACTGGATTTGACACTTCGAGGGCTCAAATCACATCTCGTTTCAGTAGGATGGTGAGCAGAGGTGCAAAGTCATCCTCTCTGGAAAACAAATTCAACCTGAGGATAATTGTAACTCCAAGAGCTATACATTTGAACAGCCCAGTGATCCCTTCCCCTAACTTCACCTATGGATGATTTCACTGTGTCCACTTTATTTCAGAGACCTGAAAACCTTATTTAAAAGCTGGAAACCTTATTGAACTTCCAAGTCAGAGATTTCTGCCTGTCTTATTTTAGATTATACATGACACACAAGAGAAAAAGTGGCAAAGAACTTCAGGAACATTAAGTGATCTGAGCACTCTTACACTTGCATTTTCTTATTATCCAGCCTTAGTTGGAAGGTTAGAAAAGTTGGTGGTGGTAAGGGGCCCTTTAAAAATAGATTTTTAAACATGTCCATAGTGTTACCTCCCAGACAATTTGTATTGGAAAAAAAAGTAACTCATATACAAAGTCAGAAGGTCCAAACACAGAAGGCATGTTATGAGAAATGGAAGCCTTCCCTTCCCCTTTGACCAGCACCTATTCCTGAAGATAACTACGTTTTATCAGTTTTTTATAGCTCTTCCCAGAAAAACTACTCATTTTACTCAACTCCTAAGCAGCATTTGTCTTATAGTTGATCACTCCCTCCTCTTACTCACTTAGCTTCCAAACTGCCACACCCTTGGTTCTCTATCTCCCTCCTGGGAGGTACCTTCTCAGTCTCTTTTTAAAAAATTTTTTTCATTTTTTGGAGGGTAGGTAATTAAGTTTATTTATTTATTTATTTATTTTAATGGAGGTACTGGGGATTGAACCCAGGACCTCATGCATGCTAAGCACATGCTCTCCCACTGAGCTATACCCTCCATCCATCAGTCTCTTTTGTTGATTCTCTCATCTTTCCCACACATTCTTGCCCAAAACAAACTTAACGATATTCTGTTTCCTCCTTACCTGGGACTGGTAAATGGAGATACAGCCATAGCCAGCTCTAATAAAGACAGTTGGGTTCTGGGTCCAAAGGTTCACAAGCTATCAATGGTGTGCATTTTTTCCAAAGATGACCATGACAGTACTTCCAATCCTGCAGGCCCATTTGTGATGTGACTTAGCTGCTCCTTCTATCAAACAAATGAGGCTGTTTTCTTTGTCTTTCAGTCTAGGCTGGCCCCGTGACTGGATTTGACAAATAGAATGCAGCAGAAGTGATGTTGTACAGTTTCTGAGACTAGGCCTGAAAGGGCCTTAGTAATTTCCATTGTTGCCTTTTCAGGAGCTGTCCTACTGGAAAGAGAAGCTACATAGAGGAAAACTGAGACATGTTACCCAAGAATCAGAACCAAGACCCCAGACGTGTGAGTGGAGCCATCTTGAGTCCTCCAGTGTCAGCTGAGCTGCCCCAGCTGACATGATGCGGGGCAGTGGCAGCCTCCTGAGCCCTGCCTGGATTTCTGAGACTCAATATGGTGAGCAAATAAATGGTTATTTTGTCACCACATTTTGGGCTGTTTGTTCTGTAGTAATTGATAACTGAAACAATAGTACAAAGAATCTTTATTCAACCAACTAAACATTACTCTGACTCCTATAAGCTATGGCACATAGGTGCAAGTCCACTCATGTTGCCATAGCCAGCCAGATGAGCCCTGAAAAAAGGAGGAATCATTTTCTATCAGTGCTGACATCAAACAGAACTACTTTTCAGTCAATCTCTGCTCTTCAAAGTAATCAAAAACAAGTTCTTAAAGATCTCTTGTCTCAAGAGAGGTCATAATGGTGTTAAATCAATACCTATAATGTACCTAAGTACTATGACCAGATAATAAATTGTGCCACAAACAAAAAACAAACAAAATTGTTAAAGATCTCAAAAATATTTTTTGATGAGTTCATTATATTCTGTTTAATCCAAGTTAGAGGCAAAAATAGCACATTAACCAGGGGCTGTGCTGGGCATGTTACAGGTCCCAACACATCTAACCCCACAACAACTCACTTTAAATAGTTAACGTTATTCCCATTTTACAGATGAGAAAATTGAGACTTAACAAAGTTGCGCTCAAGTTCACACATACAGCTGGAAAGTGTTGGAGAGAATTGTATTCTAGTTTTCTAACTCCAGCTATTCCACACTCTTAATCAGTAGGCGTATTACTTCCCATTCATTAAGAAAGTGGCTGATCTTAGTCCTTAGGATGTCAAGACTGCTTTTTTTTTTTTTTTAAAGTGAAAGCAAGTTTATTTAGAGTGATACATACTCCATAGACAGAGTGGGGTCTGTGTCACTTGGAAGGGAGAGTGGCTTAGGAGATATACATTCCATAAGCAGAATGCAGGCCATCTCAAAAGGCAAGAGGGAGAGAGAGAGAGTGGTGTGGAGGGGTGTTTGGTTTAAAGTAAAAGCAGATTACACACTCCATAGACAGAGTGCGGGCCATCTCAGAAGGTAAGAGAAAGAATGACTGTTCTATGGTGAAAGGCAGGTCAGGGTGGAAGGAAGGGAAGAGTCACAGCAGTCTCACCTTGCCCCTCTCCTCTGTTGTTCTCACTGCCCACTCCCTTTCCTGAAGTCAGATGGAAAATTCACTCTTACCTCCTGTATACAAACCAAAACCCATAGTTACATTGCCCCCAGGAAACTCTTGATCTACCAGCTCTGTATTCAGTCAGACAGAATTCAAGTGCTTCTGTATATGAGGAGACATGTATAAGAATATTCACGGTACCAGTGTTTTGTGACAGACAAAAACTAGACAGAATGTCCATCAAAGTTAGAATGAACAAATTGTCATAGATTCATATGATAATATACTATACAAGAGTAAAGGGGAACCAACTGCAGCTATCTGCAACAACATGGATGAATGTCACAAATAATGTGGAGTAAAAAAGATAGTCACAAAATAAGACATACAGACAATTGCAAGTATACAAAGTTCAAATATCTGTAAAACAAAACGATGTTGTTTAGGGATGCTTATATGGAAAATAAACATATTTTTAAAAAGCAAAGAAATGATTATTATAATAGTCAGTCACTCTATGGGTAGAGGAATGTCCTCAGTAGTTGGGGGTGCTGGGAGCAGGAGGAGTGAAGGGGTAGGGGTTCTCAAGGTGTTCTACTTCTTGTCCAGAATGGCCATTATATGGGTGATAGCTTTAGAAATGTTATTTTTAACTGGCAGTTCTCTTCCAAATGTTTCTGCTTTCTTAATGATATAGAAAGCAAAGTCACCAGCTGGGATGGAGGATGAGAGAGGAGGTATAAAAGATTTGGTAAGAAGAAAATGGTATGAAAGAAACAAAGACATTGGAGAGTGAACAGATTAGGAAAATGTAGTAGTATTTTTCTTATACTTTTAAGAAGGCTTTTCAAATTCTCCTGATTTATCATGCTTTTTCTCTCATATATAATGTTATTTTACTAACTTCAATATACTACACTATATGTAGTTGTTTCAACACTTAAAGTATAGTCCTACTTAATGTATAACAATGGATTTTAAAAGCATTATTGCCATTAACATATACAATTAATAGTCATACTACATTAGTTATTTAGTATTTAATTTTGAGCTTTGGAAAAACTGATGTAGTTTGTATTTAGACAAAAATACATAGAGCTCCCATGGGGTTTATATGGTGGCTTTTTATTCTTTTTTCTTTCAACTTTTTACACCAAGCACCTTTAGTGCTGCATCCTACATTTCATAATTATTTAAACAGATATAGATGTTATTATCTCTCTATTTTATTATCTTAAGCCTTAAAATCATTTTTTAATTAAAAATTTTTAATTGAAGTATTGTTGACTTACAATGCTACATTAATTTCTGGTGTACAGCATAGTGATTCAGTTATACATATACATATATATATATTCCTAAAAATATGGAATGCTTCACGAATTTGCATGTCATCCTTGCACAGGGGCCATGCTAATCTTCTCTGTATCATTCCTATTTTAGTATATGTGCTGCCAAAGGGAGCACTTAAAATCATTGTTTAAATTCAGAAAATATATTCACATTGAGGATCACAACACAAAATATAAACGTTGATTTTTCAAAGTATTAGAGAATAATTACATTTTTAAACTTGACTCGGGAAATTTAAATGGAAAGAGTTAGTAGCTATACATAATTTTGCAATATTGCATGAGTTTTTATATGAACCAATTTAGAACAATTATTTAAATTATAATATATGATGTAAACCAATCTTTATATTATAATTAAATGGTTCCAATCACCAACTTACATAATGTAAATTTAAAGTTTATACGCAGGCAAGTGCAATAAATTTAAACAATTGCCAGTTGCTGTAGCTCAGCTTGCGTTATCTGCCATACCAGTTGTGGGCTTGCTGCTAATTTGTAATTATAAAAGTAACTGAATGGTGACCGGAGCAGGAATGGCGGAGTAAGGACCTCTGAAATTCTCTCCTACATAAAAACAACAAGAACACTGAAAAAATGAGCAAAATAAACTCTTTTAGAACTCTAGAAATTCATCAAACCCTTGAAATAATCCAAGGAGCACTTATTCATGAAAAATGGCTGAATTTCAGTAAGAACATTGAGCTTTGTGACATTTTAACCTGCTCCTTTCCCAGCCCCCTTTCCTCATCACCATAGCAACCTTGAAAACCAACAGCCTCACCATCTCAATGAAAATCAGCAGCCTAGTGGCCTACAGGAGGAGGCAGATGGAGTCGAAGCTTCTTCAAAACTCCAGGCTTAGGCAACTGTCATTATTTGCCCTGTCTGATAGGTCCCTGTACTATGAGCACTCAAAAGGCTTCTCTTTACTTGACCTGACTCTGAGCTCACCCAGTATGAAAAGCCTTTACCCTGGGAGCATTTGTCAAAAGCAATCAGTGGCAATTGTTAAACATAACAGTTGCCTGAGGCAGTGACAACAGTAGGGGCAAATAAACTGTCCAAAAACTTAGAAAAGTCAAAGAAAAAGTTGTACGAGGGAGCTTTGAAGAGTGTCTACATATTCCTGGGAATCTAAAAAGTCATTCACATGTATAGGGCTGTGTACATGCCCAGGGCTGTGCATGTCCCAAGGAAAAAGCTGAAAAAGCTATAAATTCTCACCTCTGGCTGACCTTGAGGCTCTGCATCAGCAGGAAGTGAAGCTCAAGACTAGTTGTCAATTGCCTGACTGAATGTCAAAAGTATGCCCCCATATGCACATAGAGCCCTGTGGCAAAAGCTGGGAAACTTCTTGGTTCCAGGCATTTAAAAATATCATTCACCAGTTACTACCTGACCTCTAAGCTATCTGAGCAGAGACTTCAGTGGCCACACACAACAAAGAATACAGACTTTACAGAATTGGTTCCGAAAAGTCACTAAACAAACACAACAACAAATCCTGTGAAGGGAGAGATCTGATTTCCAAATTTGCTGCATTGTATTATTTAAAATGTCCAGTATTCAACACAAAAAAATGAGGCATACAAAAAAAGCATATTTCATACATAGAGTAAAAAGCAGTGGATAGAAGCGATCCTTGAGGAGGTCCAGGCATTGGATTCCCTAGATGAAGAGTTTAAACTATTTTAAATGTACTCAAATAACTAAAGGAAATTATGTCTAAAGAACTAAAGAAAAGTATGAAAAGGACGTTACACCAGGCACAGAATATGAAGAAAGAGATAGAAATTATAAAAGAACCAACTAGAAATTTAGTTGTTGAGCGAATGTCAGCACTGCTTTTCCAACAGCATGTGTTTGGTTTGTGTCTCTGTGTCACATTTTGGTAATTCTCACAATATTTCAAGCTTTTTCATTATTATTATATTTGTTATGGTGATCTGTGATCAGTGATCTTTGATGTTACTACCTCAACTCACTGAAGACTCAGATGTTGGTTAGCAATTTTTAGCAATAAAAGACTTTAAAATTAAGATATTTACATTGTTTTGTTAGTCATAATGCTATTACACACTTAATAGACCAGAGTATAGTGTAAACATAACTTTTATTATGCACTGGAAAACCAAAAAATTTGTGTGATTCTCTTTATTGCAATACTCACTTTATTGTGGTTGTCTGAAATTGAACCCACCATATCTGTGAGGTATGCCTGTATATTTTTTGTTTGTAACTTTCCTTTCTCCTCTCTTATTTAAAAAGTATCTCCATAAACCACTGATTATAAATATGTGTTGATGAGAATACAATGTATAAAGATGCAATTTAAATGATCATAATAGTTCCATGGAGAGAGAGTGAATGGAGTTATGTATGAGCACATTTTTCAAAAAGCTATAGAAATTAAATTGGTATTAATCCAAACAAGATTGCTATAAATTAAGATATTAATTTTACTTCCCAGGGCAAAGGACACTAACAAGAAAATGAAAAGACAACCTACAGAATGGGAGAGAATTTATATATCTCTGATAATGGTCTAGTATCCAGAATATATAAAGTAATCTACCACTGAAAAATAATGAGATAAATAACCCAATTTTAAAATAGGCAAAGAATTTGAATAGACATTTATTCAAAGAAGATATACAAATGGCCAATAAACACATGACAAGTTTATCCTTAATTATTTATTAGGGAAATGCAAATCAAAATCACAATGAGATACCACTTCACACCCACCAGGATGGCTATAATGACAAAGACCATAACAAATGTTGGTGACAGTGTGGAGAAATTTGAACTCTCATACTGCTGGTCAGACTGCAAAATGGTGCAGCCACTGTATAAAACAGTTTTGCAGTTTCTCAAAAGGTTAAATACAGAATTGTCAAATTACCCAGCAATCCCAATCCTAGGTAAGCATACCTGAGAGAAATAAAAATATTTGTCCATACAAAAACTTGTGCATGAGTGTTCATAGCAGCCTTATTCATAAGAGCCAAAAGGGGAAACAACCCAAATGTCCATCCACTAATGAATGAATAAAAATATGTTATAACCATACAATGGAATATTTTTCAGCCATTAAAAAATGCAATTCTGATATATGCAGTAACAAAGATAAAGCCTGAAAATGATACGCTAAGTGAAAGAAGCCAAAACCGAAAGACCACATATAAAATGTCCATTATAGGGATATCTATAGAGACAGAAAGCAGGTTAGTGGTTGGTTAGAGCTTGGGTGTGAAGGGAATGGGGAGGGGAATGCTAATTGGTATGGAGTTTCTTCTGGGGATAAAGAAAATGTTCTAAAATTGTGGTGATGGTAAATTATATCTCAATAAAGAAAATAATAATAATAATTGCACGGGCGGAATCCTCAACAAGAGCAGGGTTTCTTGAAATGTCCGAAGTCAAGTCAGGGCCTTAGACACCAGGGCCTTCTTGCAACTGAGTTTGACAGTGTAATGCCAATTTCCACCCCTAACACCTCCACCATCCCGGGATTAGAAAGAGATTCTGGCTCAGGACAGAACTGATAGCTTTCAAAATGTATTTCTGTTAAACTTTCAAAATGTATTTCTGCTAATCATTAACTATGATGAAAGGGTAAGGTATAGAGTCCCACTAAGGAAAGGAGTAGTAGCCCCTGTCAGAATTGTAGATTCTATCTCGTCAGTTTAATCCTAGAGCTGTAGGGTCTTATGAAGTCACTGGACCAGCCCAGCCATTTGGCAGGTAAAGTATAGTCAAATCTACCAGTGGGGCTGAGGCCCAGGAGACAATAACTTGCCAGAGTTAGCTGCATGCTGTGGAGTGGAGAGTGCCAGGGTTCAGCTGAGTCCAGGCTGAGCTAGAATTTGGATGTTGGTTCTTTGCCAGCTGTTTGGGAAGAAATGGATGTTTTCAAACAGTTCAGTTCAAAAGGGGCCCTAGGCAATGAGCCTTATGGGAAATGAGAGGAAATTTTAAAACCAAAATGGATAAAAGCAAAGGAAAGAAAAACTCTTTTGTTGTAGCAGGAAGAACCCTAGATAGTTGGGAGACACGAGTTACAGTCCAGCCAAAGGAACTCAGGAATGCCACAGTACTTTTCTGGGCCACTTCCTCATAGGTAAAGAAAGTAGACTGAATGGATTAGAGTGGTTTTTTTCTCCAACATATTTCAGGGAACTCTAGGGTATTGTTATGGACTAGATGGTTTCCTCCACCCCTCCAAATCTATGTGTTGAAGCCCTAATTCTGAATATGATTGTATTTGGAGATAGAGCCAAAAAAAAGGCAATAACTGTTGAAGTTATAAGGGTGGAACCTTAATTCGATGGTATCCATAGAAGAAGAGACACCAGATCTCTCTCTCACTCTTTCTCTTCCTCCCTCCCTCCCCGAGTGCACACAGAGGAAAGGCTATGTGAGGACACAGTGACAATGGGGCCATCTACAAACTAGGTAGAGAGTTCTCACCAGAAATCAACCCTGCACCTTGATCTTGGACTTCCAGCCTCCAGAGCTGTGATAAAATAAGTTTCTGTTATTTAAGCCACCCAGCCTGTGATATTTTGTTATGACAGCCTGAGCTGACTCATACAGGTATTGTTCATAACTATTTATTTTACTTAAATTTTTAATAGTTTATTTTAAAAGCTTAATAAAAGTCACAGATACACTTATATGTGTCATACGCCAAAAGTGTTAAAGACCTCTGATTTTTATTAAATTCTGCTGCCAGGTTAGCTCATTTTTGAAAAGACCTTTGAATAAAGCTTCTTTTCCTATCAGCTTAAATGAAGAGTATAAGGCTATTTCAGAGTAAGCTGTTTTAAATGAGTGAGGCACTAAGCATAGAAGGAGAAGAGATATAGACCCTGCCTCTCAAATGGTTAAAAATGGAAATTATTTACACACATCTTTTTAAACCACCACAATTTTATAAACATTTTTCTGTGTGAATCAGAAATACTGTACAACCAAATACAATAAATTCAATCTTGCACCTGAGAAAAAGAACCATGGCAATAGAGCAATTTCACCAATAATAGGTATATTATAAATAAAATATAAATGAAATGAATCCAGCAATGTATTCAAAATGATATCATGACCCAGAAGGATTTACACAAGAAATTTGAGATAATCAACACAAAAGAATCTACTTATTGTTAATTGTCATAATCTCTGGATGATGGCAATATGTAATTTAATTTTCTTATTTTTACTTTTTTATATTTTCTAATTTTACTGCAATGCATATGTACTGTTCCTATCATAACAAAAAGTTATAAAATAATTTTAAAGACAATCTGGGAGAAAACAGTTACAAAATTTGTATCACAAATAAAGGGCTAATATTCTAAAAATATGAAGAATTTTCTAAAATAGAGAAATAGAAGACCAGAAATTCTATAGAAATTGTTTTAAAAGGCATTCATAAAAAGAGGTTAAAATGCCCTTAACCATATTAAGATGTGTTCAACTTAACTCATAAGTGAAATGCATTTTATTTATTTATTTATTTAGACATTTTTAGAGCAGTTTTAGGTTCACAGCAATGTTGAAGGGAAGATACAGAGATTTCCCATATATCCCTACCCCGACATCTGCATAACCTTCCACATTATCAATGTTCCCTTTCAGAGTGGTACATTTATCATGATTGATGAACCCACACTGACAAATCATAATCACCCAAAGCCCATAGTTTACATTACACCTCACGCTTGGTGTTGTATATTCCACACCTTTGTCAGCATTTGGGGTTGTGAGTGTTCCAGATTTTGGCATTCTAATAGGTCTGTTGTGCGTAGTGGTATCTCATTGCTATTTTAACTTGCACTTCCCTGATGACATATGATGTAGAATACCTTTTCACATGCTTATGTGTCATCTGTATATCTTCTTTGGTAAGGTGTCTGTTAAAGTCTTTGGCCCATTTTTTGATTGAGTTGTTTATTTTCTTGTTGAATTTTAAGAGTTTTTTGTGTATTTTTGTGTAACAGTCTTCTTTTTTTTTTTTTTTGGAGGTACTGGGGATTGAACCCAGTACCTCATGCATGCTAAGCATGTGCTCTACCACTGAGCTATACCCTCCCTCCAATGGTCTTTTATTAGATATGTATTTGTAAATATCTTCTCCCTGTCTGTGGTCTGCTCTTTCATTCTCTTGATATTGTCTTTCGTAGAGGAGAAGTTTTGTATTTTAATGAAGTTTAGCTTATTTTTTTCTTTGATCATGCCTTTGATATTATATCTAAAATTTTACTTCCATATCCAAGGTCATCTAGGTTGTCTCTTATATTATCTTCCAGGAGTTTTATAGTTTTGTGTTTTGCATGTAAGTCTGTGGTCCAGTTTCTGTTAATTTTTGTGACTAATGTAAGATCTGCATCTATTTTCTCTTTTTTTGCATGTTAATCTCCAGTTGTTCCAGCACCTTTTGTTGAAAAGACTATCTATGTTCAATTGTATTTCCTTTACTTCGTCAAAACTCATTTGTGGATCTACTTCTGGGATTTCTATTTTGTTTCAGTGATCTATTTGACTGTTCTCTCAAAGATACCATATTGTCTTGATTACCATACCTTTTACACTGAATTTTGAAGTCAGATAGTGTCAGTCCCCCAGTTTTGTTCTTTTCTTTAATATTATGCTGGCTACTCTGGGTCTTTTGTATCTCCATATATACTTTAGAATCAGTTTGTCAATATCTATAATATAATCTGTTGAGATTTTGATTTGTATTGTATTGAATCTATAGATCGAGTTGGAAAGAATTGGCATGTTGACAATATTAAGTCTTGCAATTTGTGATCATGGAATATCTCTCCATTTATTTTGTTCTTTGATTTTGTTCATCAGAGTTTTGTAGTTTTCCTCATATAGATCTTGTACATATTTTGTTATACTTATGACTAAGTATTTCTTTTTGGAGGGTGCTAATTAATGTAAACTGTATTGTGCTTTTTAATTTCAAATTCATCTTGTTTATTGCTGCTATATAAGAAAGCATTTGACTTGTATATTAATCCTGTATTTGCAACTTTGCTATTATTGCCTATTAGTTCCAAGAGGCTTGTGGATTTTTTTTCGTAAATTATTTGTTGTTGTGGTGGTGGTGGTTAATTCTTTGGAGTTTTCTGCATAGACGATCATGTCATCTGTGAAAAAGTCAATTTTAGTTCTTCCTCCCCAATGTGTCTACCTTTTGTTTCCTTTTGTCTTGCGGCATTAGCTAGAACTCCCACTACAGTGTTGAAAAGGAGTAGTGAGATGGGACAACCTTGCCCTTTACTTGATCTTAGTGGGTAAACTTCAAGTTTCTCACCATTAAGTATGATAATAGCTGTAGATCTTTTGTAGATCTTCTTTATCAAGTTGAGGAAATTCCCCCTTATTCTTAGTTTACTAAGAGTTTTTATCATGAATGGGTAATAGATGGTGTCAGATGTTTTTCCTACATCTATTGATATGATATGATTTTTCTCTTTTAGCCTGTTGATGTGATAGATTACATTAATTGATTTTTATAACAGCCTTACATACCTGGGATAAACCCCACTTGGCTGTGTGTGTGTAAATCTTTGTATATATTGTTGGATTTTATTTATTAATATTTTGTTGAGGATTTTTGCATCTATGTACATGAGAGATACTGGTCTGTGGTTTTATTTTCTTGCAATGTTTTTGCTGGGTTTTTGGTATAGGGTAGTGCTGGCCTCTTACAATGAGTTACAAAGTATTTACTTTGCTTCTATCCTCTGAAAGAGGTTGTAGAGAAAAGGTAAAATTTCTTCCTTAAATATTTGGTAGAATTCACCAGTGAACCCATCTTGGCCTGATGCTGTTTTGGAAGGTTATTCATTATTGATTCAATTTCTTTAATAGTTATAGGCCTACTCAGATCATCTGTTTCTTCTTATGTGAATTTTGGCAAATTGTGTCTTTCAAAGAATTGGTCCATTTCATCTAGATTATATAATTTTGAGCATACAGTTACTCACAGTATTTCTTTTTTTTTAATATTTTTATTGATTTATAATCATTTTACAATGTTGTGTCAAATTCCAGGGTTCAGCACAATTTTTCAGTCATTCATGGACATATACACACTCATTGTCACATTTTTTTCTCTGTGAGTTATCATAACATTTTGTGTATATTTCCCTGTGCTATACAGTGTAATCTTGTTTATCTATTCTACAATTTTCTTTTTAGCCTTCTAATGTCAAGGGGGGTCTGTTGTGATGTTCCCTCTTTCATTACTGAAATTAGTGATTTATGTCCTCTCTCTCTTTATTATTTAGCCTCACTTGAGGCTTATTGATTTTATTGTTTTTTTCAGAGAACCAACTTTTAGTTCCATTGATTTTCTCTACTGATATCTTGTTTTCAATTTTGTTGATTTCTGCTCTAATTCTTATAATGTTGTTGATGTTATGTGTAGCCAGGGTTCTCACTGAGGAAGAAGAAACATTACAAATATGGAATAAGACAGGCAAGAAAAAAGAACCTTGTAAGAGTGTACTGGACTTGAAGGTGTCAGCATGTATGATTCAAAATTTCTAAAATACATATATGCACATGTGCATATATATGTATGTGTATGTGCCTGTGTATATGCATATTAATATTTCCTACTACTAACCACTGAAAGAATTTAGAAGCAAAGACACCCAAGTTACAATGAACAGACCTATCACTTTGCTCCTTACCTCTAATACATTTTCCCATTGTTGGGAACCAAGAATCTTTGGAAAAATGGCTGACTTCAGAGCTGGGGCAGGAAATATACAAGATGAGTGTGGAAATTCCTTGTTATGTGCTAGAAAGTAAGGCATAAATGATTTTCCCCCTGAACTATCTGAGAGTTGCATTCATCATGGCTCTTTACCCCCAAATACTTCAGTGTGTATTTCGCAAGAACAGGAATATTATCTGACAATCACAGTACAGTTATCAACTTTGATAAATTTCATAGTGATACAGTATCTACTCTACCATCTGAATTCCAATTTTGTACATTAATACAATAAAGTTCTTTATCTTTATAGGCATACTTTTCCTCCCATGCAAGATCTGGTCTAGGATCAGGTATTGTATTTGGTCACCATATCTCTAGCCTCCTTCAACCTGGAACATTCCCATAGTCTTTCTTTTTTTGTGAGATTCTTTTTTTTTTTTTTTTTTGCAGAATAATCTCTCCCTCCTCACTTTCTAAAATAGAACATTCTTTATTTGGGGTCTGTCTGATATTTCCTCATGATAGGTTCAGGTTATGCATACTTCCCTGGAATACTACATAAGTGAATACTATATGAATTCAGAGTATTGCATCCAGGGGAACACAATGTTCATCTGACACTCACCGGTGGAGTTAATTGTGATCACCTGGTCTAAGTGTTGCCTGATTTACATACTATCGAGATACTATTTCTCCCTTGCAACTGATAA